>NC_056736.1:353354445-353499445 GCF_019279795.1 Protopterus annectens | reverse complement strand
TCATTAACCAGGGGTCTTCTGTGTTTGCCTGTAATTCAGACAAGTAGATACCAAACAGGAGAGGTCCCAGGACTGAACCCTGTGGTACTCCACTTGTCACTGGTTTGAAGTCAGATTTGGTTCATAGGGTCATAGATTAGTACTAAGCTAACTGCCCTTGCGAGCCATTTTAAGCCTAGCCAATTATCCCTTGTGAGACTCAAACCCTGCACCTTGTGCTTGCAAGGCAAACACCTTAACCATTAGGCCACCCTCCCAACCTGGATCTGTAACTTTTGCAGTGTGGGTTCTGTCAATGAGCCAGTTGGCAACCCATCTTGTGATGTAGGGATTTATACCTAGTTTAGTGATTTTAGCTATAATTCCAGAATGGGGGATGGTGTCAAAACCCTTGGCTAGGTCAAAATAGGCTGTGTGAACTACCTTACCCTCATCTACGCCTTTGTTGACGGCCTCAAAGAACTCGATCAGGTTCAGAAGGCATGATCTGCCTTTCACAAACCCGAACTGGATGAGGTCCAGAGTTTGGAGGTTACTAATGTCTTTGTTTATGAGTTCTACGATGATACGTTCCATTGCCTTGCAGACCAGGCTCATCAGGCAAATAGAGCGATAGTTCCCAGGATCAGTGTTTGCTCCCCCTTTGTGGAGTGGGATAACTGTTGCTGTACACCATTCAGTGGGCACAAAGCCTGATGTGAGACTATGATAGAACATTGTGCTTAGGTGGAAAGCCAGTTCATTCTGAAGTTCATATGTTGTCCTGTCCCATGGATGCTGTGTTTTTGGTTTTAGAGAGTGCAGTTTTTACCTGCATAGATGTGATTACAAGGACTCTACATTCTTCCTGTATAGATATGGGCCCTTTAGGGTGTGAGAGGGAGGTAAAGTTAGCACTGAACTTATCTGCCAGGATGTTGGCAATATCAGTTGGTTCTGTAATTTTCATGCCGTTGTGCTGTAACTCAGAACAGATCTGGGTGTTGCCATTGAGATTCTTGACATAGCTATAGAATGCTTTGTTGTTTGCCCTTAGAATCAGTGGTGATTTTGTTTTCATAGCTAGCTTTGGAGAATCTTATAAGGGATCTCAGCTTCTTACTAAGGCTGACCAGGGAGCTCCTCCACTCATGGGATTTTACTCTCTTTTGCAACAGTTTCTTCCTCCTGTTTTAGAGTTTGTTTATGGTAGGGGACCACTAGATTGGCTTCCTTTTTTGGAGCATAGTGTCTTGGTTCTGTTTGGGATAGCACAATCCATGCTCTCGTGTAAGTCCTTACAGAGTACATTTGTGTAGGATTCAGCAGTCATAACTGCATTGTCTATCTGCATGGGTATCATGAAGTTTGCCACTTCTGTCTTAAGAAGCATGAAATTGGCATTGGAGGAAATATTTCCATGGTTTCCTTAATGGTACGTAGGGGTGAGATGTGGATATCTAAGGTGATTAGCTTATGGTCATATCTGACCAACGAGGAGTTGACTTCAGGTGTGGAACACAGGTCACTTATGTTGGTAATGACTAGGTCTAGGACATTGTTGCCCCTAGTGGGGGTGTGAATAAGCTGATCTAGGGCATTGGAATTTATGGATTCCAGAAAGCGTTGAGCAAAGGAGTTGGTACATGAGTAGTTTTCCCTGATAATGGTGGGGTAGTTAAAATTGCTCATTATTAGGGTGTTTGGCTGAACCCTAATAATTTCAAGTATATCAAGAAAAGAGGAGTGGGACTCCTGGGGCATAGTGGGGGATCTGTAGCAAGCTACAATTTGGATTGCAATTTTGCCCAGAGTTAGTTGCACTTGGATAACCTCGGATGCATTATGCTGCGCAACTAGCCTGGAGGTGTGAATATCCTTAATGAATATGGACACACCTTCAGTCTAGTTGTATACAGAGAGAGGCTACAATATATACAGAGAGAGATAGATGTGAATGTCTTTAGTTTTGTCAGGAAATACATTGATTGTGTGCTGACATTTTTGGTAACTTGCATCGGTGGTAAAAGTGCTGGAATCATATTACAGTCTAACTTAACCGGGTTGACTGTAATATAATTTGGGAATTTTCCCCTTTTGACACAGCTAAATGATTGTAGAGTTAGTTTGCTTATTTTTGGGGGGGATGAGGCACAATTCCCCCAATGTAAAAGCAAAGATTTCAGTAGTTTCTTGCATCTGCAAATGTAATGCATCTGTAATCACCAATGAACTTTTTTCTTTTTTGGCAGGTTTCCTGCTGCCTCCCACACCACAGCTACATTAAATACATCAAGTCTGTCATCACACAACAGTGGAAAAAAAAATAAATTTCCCCACCCCAATTTTCAACAGTCCTGAGATATAAACATAAAAAACTGGAATGTGATGAAATATACTGCGAGCTCCTATTGTAATGAAACAAACCTGTGATGACCATAACTCCATCTCATATATTTATATATATATATATATATATATATATACATACACACACACATTTATTTATTTATAGGTTTACTATCATGTCCAGGAAGTGCAATCCATCATAGATGACAACGTCGAATGGCTTTTCAAAGTGGCTACACCTTGAATGGAAAGTCAGCGAACCACATCATCAAATATCAAATATAACATTTACTCCAATGGGCACATTTCCAAAAACAGCAAATGACGAACTGTCACTATTAAAATGGTTCGACAAGGGGCGGAATGGCATTTTTATTTTCAGCATACCGGTTCGGTGATGTAAGCATTCGACGGAAGGCACTTCGTAGACATGATCGTAAACCATATACATATATGTACTGTATGTATATATATATATATATATATATATATATATATATATATATATATATATATGTATGTGTGTGTGTATATACTGTGTGTATATATGTATATATATGTATATATATATATATATATATATATATATATATATATATATATATATATATATAGATATAGAGGTTTACTATCAAAAGTGCGAACGGCACTACGTCGACTGTCATATACTCGAACATGGAAGGTCATAATCAGTAATGTCGAAGATAAAATAATCAATCTAGGAATGGTTTTAACATGGGTAGAGGTAGGGGAGATGTTTGTAGTTCGGAATAATACTGAACACCTACCTCGACCCATGTTAAACCATTCCTAGATTGATTATTTTGTCTTCGACATTACCGATTACGACCTGACAGTTGAGACATTACCGATTACGACCTGACAGTTGACGTAGTGCCGTTCACACTTTTGATAGTAAACCATATATATATATATATATATATATATATATATATATATATATATACATATTTATACTGTGTGTGTCTGTGTGTGTGTGTGTGTGTGTGTGTGTGTGTGTATGTGTGTGTGTGTAGATAAATATATATGTATATGTGTATGTTTGGGTGTGTTGTTCCCGGATCAAACATTCATTTGTTCAAACAAGGCTAAAAGCAATCTTTTTTAGCTAGCATTCTAATAGTCAAAAATTCATTTCATTGCGTTTTCATTTTGTCAAAATAGGTAAGTGTGCTGATATGCAGTGTGTGTGTGTATGTGTGTGTGCAGGTGTATGTATGTTATTATTAGGGTGAGGGTTACATGTGGGCATAGATTTACTGTGTGTATGTGTGGGAATGTAGGCAGGTTAGGATGAGGTATTAGGGTAACCTTATTGCCTGTTTGAGTGCATGCATATTAGGGTTAGTGTAAGGGAATAGGTTTACTTTGTGTGTGTGTGTGTGTGTGTGTGTGTGTGTGTGTGTGTGTGTGTGTGTGTGTGTGTGTGTGTGTGTGTTATCTGTATTATCTCATATAAATCTATAATTATATAAGTAGGAATTAGAATTGTGTATAATTATAGATACAGATATAGATATAAATATAGATATAGATATATACATAGATATAGATATAGATATACCTGGGTTTTATCCCCCCTCCACAGCCACTTCACTTTAAGTCTGGCACACGGAAAAGCTAGCTATCTGTGTGTATCAATTTCTATTTTGCATAACCAAGTGTCAGTACCTCTCAACTGTACAGATTTTCACAAAATATCCAGATGTTTGCCTCATGTTTTTGTTCTGTTTCTCTTAAAATTGTGGTTGTCTGTCAAATCACTGGCAAATTGTTTAGGGTTGAAGTCAGAAAATAATTTGAGTTTCAGACTTCATAAACTTCAGAAAATTTATGCTAATGTAAAACCTGTTGTTCTTTCAACTTTCTAAGTTTGTAAGAGCAATATTTAGATATTTAAAAGGTGTCCCTATTGTTGTGCCTTTGTCCCCCCATTATTTAAGGCTTTGTCCAGATGTCTTGCTCTAGGAGGTTGAGTGGTATGGTTCAATGTTAATTCCATTTGCCAACAGATCTAACAAGTGAACCACATGAATGCTGGTGAGAATTCATCAGGACTGTAATCACAAAAATTCTAGATGTTTTTTGAGGCAGACAATCATGACATAAAATATTAGGAAAATGTATTTATGAAATATAAAGAAATAAAAAAGCAGTTAGAAAAGCAAAGACCAACTCTGAGGAATAGAAAGTCAACTCATTTAAAAAGGAAGCAAAATATTTCTGGAAAAAAAGTGAGAAAAGCAATATCAAAAGAAAAGGAGGTTGAAAACTATGATAAAAACAAACCTGCTGTATTAACACTCCACAGTCTTCATGAAATGAAAATGTTGGTGATTTAAAGCACCCATTAAGTACACTACCACAAGATAAGCCCAACTCAACAGTGTTTATATTGCATGTGCAAGGAACCCAAATGCTCATTTTTTATATATGGGGCCAGGGCAGTGTACATGACAAGGAGAGTCTCTTCCCTGCAGCAGAGCGAACCCAATACCAGATCATGATAGATGACCTGACATCCTCACGGCCACAATGAAATGTAAATAGTTGTGGTAAACATTGTACATGCATGACAGTAGTGGTGGCAGTCATCTTGAGTCTGTGCACACAGACAGCAAAATTACATGACCAGTATTGCTACTGTTGTAACTTTAAGTAATATATATGCAGAGAACTGTACTATAACTGTAAAAATATAATTAATGGCTAAGGGTGAAGTGTAGACGTTTCTCTATATCAATGGAAAATACAGAGGAACAGAAGGCTGTAAAGGGAGCTGTACTTCAGAACAAGGCTGCAAAACACAATGGTGAAAATGATACAGTAAGAGTAGCATAGCTAGGGTGGAGTTAGTGGGGAAACTTCCCCAGGGGCAAAGTGTTAGGAGGGTATGATCAGCTGATTCCAATCTCTCTTTAATGCAATACAAGCTTTTAAAAGTGGGTATTGCATTTGTAGTCAAACCTCAAACACGTAGCTTTCTCTGTGTGGTCTAAAAATAAATTAAAAAAACTTGTCTTTTTTTTTCCTTTTTTTAACTGAAACCTGAGCACTGGAGTGCAGGAAGGGTATAAACCATAGCAACTGTTTGCTGCACTTGTAACAAGCAGTTTACTATAGTTTAATAAGAAGATTTGTTTTAAATATGTTGAAGGAGGTGGATTGGGGCAGGGCAAAGAAATGGGACCTAAATGACTGGGGCAAGAATTAGGTTACATGTAATGCATCTGTCCACCTGGTGTACACTGACCATCTGCTTTTTTTTTTTTTTTGTTCTTCAGTGGAAGAGCTGGGGGGGCATAGATCACACTATAAACAGTTGATTACTTTGAGTGTAGCTAGCAACTTATTATTGTTGTTTTTTTTTTGCTCTTGACTTGAAGAGCTGAAGGGGTGGGATACTGGTTCTTAGTGAAAATCATTAAGAAATGAGAAACACTGAGGGAAAATGACTAATCAATTCAGTCCACATGCAATATATCCACATTTCCCTAATAAGGTATGCCACACAAGCATTCCTTGGGACAGTAACAGTGAAACAAATTTTCAGGGGAACATAACATTGTAGCAAAAAAAAATAATGAAATACATTTATCTGGATTTGAACCCATGTCTTTGGGAATCAAATTTTTTGCATCCAAATATTAATCAGGCATGCCACTAAAGCAATCATAGGAAGGGTTTTTAAAAAACACATATAAGGATTACATGACAAGAAGAACAGAGAAATACACCTGATTAGATCTGAATCCATGCATTTGTTTGTCACATTCTTTCTAACAAAACATGCATTTGTGACTTAGAGTCCCTGAACCAGAGTATTAGTCATGCATCCATAGAAGCACTTGTGTGACAGGTGTCTGAAAAACACATTTCATGAGGAAAGAGTACAGTGGCAGACTGATAACTAAGTAGGAATTAGAATCCTGCACTTTGTGCACTAACAATGTGCACATCACTTTGCACGTGCACTGCACCCTGGAAGCCATTACAGTGATGTTTGTAGCTTTACATTATTTCATATTTGCTAGGTGAAACTCATTGATACTTATCACATTCACATTGCAATACTGTTAGCACACAAGGATTTTCTTTTATTTTTGACAGAATAAGGGGCCATTTCTCTAGTTATATACAGGCATTCACATTGCTCTCTGCCAATTTTTATGCAACATAACAGAAAGATGATTTTGCTTTATAAATCATTTTGGAACATATGTGTGTGTTGTGTTTATCTACTTTTGGCCAGATTAAAGATTAGAAATGGGAGTATAAGACAGAATGAAAAAGGGAACCAAGCAGAGGATTGAAGACAAGGTAAACCAATAAAAACTGACCAGGATGAGGGTAAGGAAGGAGCATATCATTTAACGTCTTAGCTCAACAATGGTAGAGGACTCTATAAATAAATTTGGTTAGACAGTGCCTAACTCAATGACATAATTTACATCTTAATTATAGGATTATAGGAACATTTTGCTGATATAAATTTACTACCCTTGAATTATAAAGTGTGTTATTGTAATACTTTTTGTGATAAAGCATTACTTCTCTAAATATTTGCAAAGTTGAGAGGTATGGGTGTGAGCCTTTTTTTTGGATAGATTTAATTTTGTTTTTTAAGAGATGGGAAAGTTGAAGAAGATAAGTAATAGGGGGGTAAAGTGTTAAAGGGAGGAGGTTAGATAATAGGGAAAGACAGACATGACCCAACATGGTGTGGGTTACACAATGAGCAAGAGGGAACACAATGGTGAAGGAGACATTAGACAAACAGATGAAAGACAATGGTGAAGGGAAGATTATACAACATGTATTGATGATCACTGACAAAAAAGGGAGGAGCACGTGAGTTCAAGAGATAGGATGGGTGTTTGCAGATGTAGTCTTGGTCCTGACTCGGAAGCTGGAGACTGCACGATGAAAAGACATGATTCAGCGCATTGTTGGAGCATGGTCTCCATACAGCCAATGTGGTCATCGTATCTCCTGTATATTATCTCCCCCAAAGCTCCTCCAGCTTCTGATGGATGACACTTGAACTACTACAGATGGGGAACACTGTTCCAGCCTGCTGTGCAGGGATTCTTGTTACAGATGGTGCAGATAGGGTAGGAGGTGGGGAGGCAACTGTGGCAGGCTGTGGACAAAATGTGGCGTGTGCTTCACAAGGTGGTGGTGCTGCAGCTGTTACCTGTTGGGGGATGACAGGCCTTGATATGGTATGGGTACAGGCTGTGCACTGCTGCATATAATAGGAAAAGAAATGGAAAAAGACAAAACAAAACAATAAACAAAATGAATGTACATCAACAAAAGTATAGCGAATGACAGTGGGGAAGAAAATGCAAACATAATTACAAATTAATTCTTAATTATGTTGATACTGGTACAGTAAAGCAAATACAATTTGAATAGCACTACTTAAACAGGAATTCTGTCAACCTGTTTTTCAAAATATAACATATGGATAGAGCATGGGGGTGGGGGCTAAGCCAAAAGGCATCTTCACATGAACTCTGGCATACTACAATATTAAAGGTAGGAGGCATTTATTAATAAACTGTGGGCAGTGCCTCATTTTGTGTTTTGACAGTAACAGAAGTGTACATATGCATAATAAACATGCTAGCTACACAATACATATGTCCATCAGAGATGATAGACAAGAGATAGATACATCCACTGTGTATTATGAAAGACCCAGCACTACTTATGGATGCAACATATCTGGACTGCGTATTGCTACACTAATATCCCCGGGACAGTAAATACAATAGTTCTCTATGACAACTAAACTTTTTTTTTTTTTGGGGGGGGGTGGGGGGATTAAACCCACAGCCAAACTACAAATGTTAGATGGCACAGACTTAACATGATAATCCACCTGTCCACCCACATGGGAAGATTCATGAATAAGTACATTTCTTACATTACACACTCATAATAATAACTTTGAGATATGCCACTACTGACATATATAATACTGCTTTATAAAATTAATACTTAATTATTTTTAATTAGTACAACTGTTACTATTACAACAAAAATAATTTTATGACAGCATCCATGCTCATCTTTGGTCTATTTTGAATGCTTTAATCTGCTCCTATGCATCTGTCTCTTCATTTCAGTCTCCACAGGGGCTGGAGATATAAGCAGGGCATTAATAAAACTTGGATGATAGTGTGCTGTAGCAAGGCATTTGATTAGCTAAAAAAATTTATACTTACAGTATGGAGGTGGTGATGGTGCCTTAACTTCATCCTCCCATCAGCGAAGAAAGTCATGCTTGACTCATATCACTATAGTGTTGATGGCATAATTTCCTCAGGTGTGGGGTGCCAGTATGTGGTCGATAGCCTTGGCCAAAGTATTCAAGGAATCAACTTTATACTGTAACTCTTTACAGCCCCCTTGCAGGATCATCCTTCTTTAATGCTTATCAAAAATGTTCAGAATAATCTTAGACTCTTCCTCTTACCACCTCTGTGTTCTAAAAGGAAAACTACCCCCTCCTTCGCCAGCCATAATGGCTCACATTGAAAGAGCTCAGGAAATATGGCAGAGAAATGGTGCCCAAAACAGTTGTTATGTGTCCTACACTTTGTGTACCATCATGTATCAAAGGGTATCTCTTCTATGCAATGGATAACAATTTAATAAAGTACAAGTAGTGTATTTTAATGGTTCTTTTGGCACTTTAAGGTGTGAAACATGGAAGTCCTCCATCACTCTGCTTGCTGTTGAGACTACATGGTCGACATTAATTCAATCTTCAAATAGTTAATTATGAGATGACACATCCCACACCACTAAACTAATGGGCTGATCACTCATGCACAGGGTTTACATAGGTGCTCAGGTGTGTGCATGACATTGTATAGAAATCACCACAATATTTATCAGGTATACTTATTGCACAAATTGAGTGATTCAGAAACAATAATGCGCCAAGCCTTAATTGGCATAATCATCATGTCCAGATGGGAGAATCTGCTTGATATAAGTGTGACAAGAAGCACAGATCCTCATTGTGCTAGGAAAGAAAACAACAGTGAATGGTGTGAATCCTGTGTTTGCTGAAACATTTATTTTATAAATAAGATATCTGCTTAAATAAGTAAGTTCAACTTTATATACATCTACTTACTTGTCTAAGGGTAGCTTTTTGTCCACTGTTTGATTTATGGCCTAGATGTGATGTTAGTTTGTTAGTGCTTCTAAAGGCGTTGGCCAAAACTCTCTTAAGGGGTGAATTGCAAGTGTAATGAATTTATTGACACACAGGCTTGTTATACCAAGGTTGTAGAAACAGTACTGTGCAATGCACCATTGCACTAGTGTTTGCCATGCACATATGAAATTACTCATAACCATTGCAGCACTTCTATTGTAATGGTCATGTGCTTGTTTAGTTGTATTTATGTGCTTGTTCTGGGGGTTGGGAAAATTGAGATCTGGACAGTAACCATTTGAAATGTTAGGACCAGCTAGGCTAAGTCTCAAAGCATGGAGAATGGCCAAAACATGGATTTACATATACTAAATCCAAGATGGCCATTTATCTGAATATTCCCTTTTCACTGAGGTATGGTGATCTCATAACTGGTCTATAAAGGTTTAGGGTTGCAGGGAGCTCCCCCCCAATAAAAAGAAGTTTAAAGAAGAAGAGCGATGTTTGAGTGCCATCATTTCAATAGGGAGCTGCCTTGGACACATACATGCTTGACATTCACATAAAGATTGCTTGTAGATACACATATGTAAGAGTCATGACCAACTACAAAATATTAGATGGCCTATTAGTGTAGCATTAGTGTTCTGATTTCTAAATCTCATGGAGGGCCACAACAGTTAAATCCACTGCCTTCTAACCTAATAGATCTAAGCAGAAAAAAAAACACCTGTATCTGGTGGTCATTCCACATCCACCTGCAAGACCAAGTTTACAGATGTTGAAAAAGAGATGGTACTAATGGCCCTCAATTTCTTCAATTTAGATGGCTCCACCAACAACCCCTTCCATGAGAATGTCTTCCATGAACTTGACAACTATTTTCAGGATTGTACTTATTATATGATTTGCTGCAGGGAGACTGCTATAATCTATGCTGCCACCCACAGTGCAGATTCCCAGGAATGGGAATGGAAGGTAACAAGTGCTGGTTTGCCTACTGAGCCTCATCTTATGGATGTAGAGGAGTTCTTTGTCTTATGTAAAAGCAATAACACCTCCACATAGTCCAACAGTGCAGTGCTGGATGTTGGGGCAGAGCTGGATAGGCCCCAGAGACTTTCAGCTGAAGATGTCCAATATATGTAGCTCTAATTTCAATTTCTGCCTGCAAGTCATTGTTACTTGTTAATCACATTAAAGTTTATAATAGTTGTTTCACATCATCTGTTTTGATTTTTGCAACACATTTTGAGCCATTCTAAATAGTGGGTTAGCAAATAACATGTTTGGTCTGGTACCTAAAGTTGTAGGATACATAAAATACTGGCTAAGTGATAAGGCCCACAAGGTCATAGTAGTCTAGTCATAGGATAGTGATAAACTGGATATCGTAGAAACAGATATAGGCAGAGTCAAATACAAGACTTCCTAGAGGGAAGCACCCCTGTGTTTTCAGATGAGGTAAAGTTCTAGAATGGAAATATATCCTGTAAATAAATAAATAAATTATGAAAAGAATACTAGCAAGACATGGCCTTTGGTTTAAGACACAGTAGTCTAAATACACCACAGGAAAATTTGATAATGCAGCTATTTGTTTGCCTGTGTTTATCCAGCCATCTGTCCAGCTGTCTTTCTATCTATCTAGCCATTAATTATGTAGAAGTTCTGACTCCAACTATCCATTCATAAATTTCAAACACTTACTACCAACATCAAATGCTCCCAGAGATTTGTAGACTTAAATGAAAATTCTCTTGTCTGAAATGTCCCCCTACCCACCAATGGCGAGAATCTTCTTGACATTGTCCTTAAAAACATTTCTTCTTACTGCACAACCGGCTTCATATCTCTTCCTTGTCAAGTCTGATGATCTCACAGTGAACTTCTCTATGAAAGCATGCTTTGGAGTTGCTAATAACGTCACTACATTCATAGATCACTCCAAAGCCACGTATTTACTATTTACTGATCTTATTGTAAACACAAATGGCTCAGCAAACCTTCTAACAGAGGCTGCTGCTCTGAATTTTACTTCACTTTGGATACATGTATTGAGGCATCTGTACCACTCCAGTATAAGCAAAGTGTCAACTTTACAGCTTAACCCATATGGTGAACTACCACATCAATGAACTCTGTAATAAAATGATAGTTTCTGATCACTAAAAGATGTTCATGTCATCATTATAAAAGGGATTTCAAACTGTTAAGTAAGTAGGTCTCTCAAACTTACCATTAACAAATGTAAGGTCAACTATGGACTAAGGACTGTAACTAATTCAAAAGGCTGCTATAAGGTCTTAGACGTAACTTATAATTCTGCTGTAAAGTGCTGCCTTCTTTAACCCCAAGGATTTTGCTAATATTCTTGCAGACAAATTTTATTACCAAACTCATGCAACTTATCGTCTTCTCTGTCCCATCCTATCCCTCTCATGTCCATCTGAGATCATTTGTTACCAAGTCCGTTTGACATTTTCCAAATTTAAAAACAATACTTCCATGGGTGCTGGCCATATCTCTGGATATCTGCTGAGAAGCACTTGCATATTTTCTGATGAGATAAAATTCCAGAATGGATGTTTTTACTAAAGTAAAGTTAAACAAATGAATAAATCAATGATGAAATGAATGTTAGCAAGATATGGCAAAAGTTTATTACTATTATTTGCAAGGCTAAAGAATATGCCACGGTGGTACAGCGGTAGCATTGTTGCCTCACAGCAAAAGGTTTTCCTGTTCGATTCTTGGCTGGAGTGCCTTCTGTGTGGAGTCCGCATGATCTTCCTGCAGTCGAGTGGTCTCCGAAAGACATGTGTGAATGGATGTGCCTTCACTAAAGGTTGGGTGTTGGGCTGGCAACTCGGCACCCTAAAAAAATCTACTGCCAATCATTAGTGCACCGGAGTTCTGCTGTGGTGACCCCTAACTGAGAAAAGACAAACAACATTTGCAAGGCTAAGGAATATATTATAGCTGCACTGATAAATAATTATGTAAGTGACCTTATATTGCACAAGTTTGGCTTTGGAAAAGGCACATCATGGTTATCCACTCAAGGTGAGTTTTTTGAAAGGGTTATTGAGGCCAAAGGTAAGAGGCATAAAGTCCACAATGCTTATTGTGTCCTTACAAAAGGCCTTTGGCCCCAACTCCTATGCTGTGATTATTGACATACTCTCTCAACATAACATTAACTCATGCATAGTTTACTGGATTCATAAGTGGCTGTTTGAGAGAGCCTTTATCTTTAATATCAGGGGTATTTGAGCTAGACAGAAAAATGTCATTGATGGTGTCTCACAAGGCTCTGATGAGAGTCCCTGCTTCTTTGTTATAAAAGTAGACATCAAGGGATATTGGCTAACCAAATTGCTGATGAATGCAAACTGAGGACAGTTATCAAATCCATTTCAGATACTCAAATTGTAGAGCATGGGCGGAACCAAATAAATGCTTGCTGAATTAATCACAGACTTAACCTCAACACTAAAAAATGCAGCATGCTTTCCTTTGATATATCTAGCATCATTACTGCTTACCATACAGATAGTATTATACTTTAATTTGACATACTAATCAGGGACATGGGTAGCTATGTTGATAACAGAGTCCTCTCTGACCACCTTGTCATTATGGTAGCTGAAATATCCTTTGTGGTATCTCATCATGGTCCAAATAAGTTGTAATTGCACTTTGTTCATCCCTTATTAGTCCTACTATTGAATGTAATGCACTGGGTGGCTGTGGTGCTGCAGCGGCTAGCGTTGCTGCCTCACAGCAAGAGGTTCTCCAGTTTCATTCTCGGCTGGGGTGCCATCTGTGCGGAGTCTGCATGCCCTCACTGTGGTCACGTGGGTTTCCTCCAGGTGCTCCGTTTTCCTCCCACATCCTAAAGACATGCTGAAGGTGGATTGGACACTCTAAATTGTCTCTAGGTGTGAATGAGTGCATGTGTGTGCCTTCTGTGGAAGGTTGGGTGTCGGGCTGGCAACTCGACACCGTAAAAACTCCACTGACAATCATGAGAGGACAGGTGATAAGCTATGGCGACTCCTAACTGGGAAAAGCCAGAAGAAGAAGATTGAATGTAATGCACTCTTCAGCTTCTATCCTGTAAAGCACCTAAACGTCATGAGACATCTCAGTGTTTCCTCACCAAAAATAACTTAAGTATTAGTATCCTTAGCTACTCTGCTAGAATGAAAGCTCTATCTCACTACTCAGGGCCATACATACTCCTGAAAGGAAATGTCTGTTTATCTTCCATGTTATGAATGACCCAGTAGTCATTAAACACCTTCACCTAACTAGTACCACTGGTAAAGCAAAGACCTACTCTAGAGACCTAAACCTATAATGGCATATATACAGCACCACATGGTATGGCAGATACCCAAGCCATCTTATAGCTCATAACTGGCATAGGCTGCCCTTATTCATCAAGCAGAGAATTTTGCTAGTAACCTTTAAAACAGTCTGGATGACTGTATGGGTAATAGCAAAGCTTCTCCAGGAATATGTGGCTAAAGTCTACTTAATGAGCAGTATCATTAGTTTCCCACAGTATTAGGTGATGTGGTTGAGCTTTTTGATGGGCAGCTTTGGGCATCAGCTTAGTTATAACATATGAACCTATGAACCAGAGTAGATCATTTACAGCCAAGAACTGAACTATTTGCCAGGAAGAAATACAGAATGCATGTTTTAGTATTAAATATTTCACTATTATCCAAATGTAAATGTTGAACATAATATAAAATAAACTATATTATTAAAGACTAATGTAATAACTATTCACTGTTGCATGATTCAGTGATGCCAGTTTTTGTGACCTTCTCCAGGGTTATGCAGGGAGCAAAGTCCCTTGTATGAGCTTTGTGGTGGGCTTCTTCAACTCCCAGGTCTTTAAACTCTTTTCCTGCTATTTTTAAGAAAATGGGACCATCAGAGAAATGAGCATTTCTGATCAGCACTATAACTGAACGACAAAATAAGTAAGGAAAGTAAAGATATATTAATGTGCTAGCCACCATGTGTGTGATAAGAATGTATGTGCAAAAAAGTCAAACTGAAGCCATCCAATGGAATATAACCTGGATAGATATATTCCAGATACTTTTTTCATTAAAGGCACTCATTCTGTCAGACACTGTGTATAAAGGGAAGTACATAGCACATTATAAAATATTTGACTAAATCAAGCAGAAGTTGGCATGACATGCAGTATCAGGAAAACAGTAAAATAGTCACATTTCTGTATCATATCACTCATGCTATCTATGTAAGGAAGCAAAACGTTTGATTGCTATATAGGCTGAATAGTCAGGAAATACATAACATAGTAAATAATAATTCAGCCAGTGAAAGGCTATCTTTGAAATGTCTGCAGAGCTAGAGTGGAAAAAGGAGCAGCAACTCCATCTGCAATAAAATGACCTTCGGAAGCCGTAGCTGATGACCTATAGAAAATAAAGTAGTAATGAGAACAGCACGTGAGACTGATGCAAAGCTGGGATGTATCCAACTTCACTTGTTGCAAACAAATGTTGTTATTTTTGTATATGGCCCTATCAGGAGTTATCAGGTGCAAAACTGAAGACATTATCATTACATAGAAATAGACAAGATGGAGGTAGTTCAGATAAGGGCAAAAAATATGTGCATTCTATGACCGAAGTATTATGAAGAGATACTAAAATGGTTTAATTTGTGTAGTCCTGGAAGAACACAATAGCAACTTTAAAGTACTTATGGGAAGTCCACTGAGAACAAATAGATTCCATCACTAAAAAAAGAGACATGAATGAGAACAGGAAGAAAGTAGCTGGACGACAGCTCAAGAGAGAAATAAAGTTTGGCTATTTCAAAGAAAAGGCCTTCAAATGTGTACAACAGCCTCCTGAAGAGAAGTTATACAAAAAAGAAGTAAAAAAAATGCAAAGATACATATTCCACACATAGCATAGCTCTTCTGCACTGGAGGGAAAGGGCATAACCAGTTATAAATTTAGTAGAGTAGCATCTATGACTTATCCAGTCGGTGGCAAACTTGGTAGACTGGTGAACACTTGGTTTTGTCATACTCTATGCATAGACTGGTTTTAAGTGCAACATTGTTAGAATGTTGCATTAAAAACAGCATTGTGTAAGAAATGCTTGCTGCAGTCTGAGTTAAGTAGGTAAGAGTGGTGAATGATAACTGACAGGGGCTCTAACTAATAATGCTCAAACTAGCCCCCTATTCTACAAGTACAATGCCCAGAATACGGGAATGTAACAGTAACCACTGAGTAAACAGCAAGTTTGAAATCATACCTTCTTCTCCTTTATAAAAGCAAAACAGTATAAGATGATAGTAATTTCTTACGGAAACTAAATACCTTTTTTGGTTGGAATGTAGTTCCAGTATTAAACTTTAACGAGATCTTGCCATCTTATCAAAGTCCTGTTGACCGAATCCAGATTTGATGAAACCAAGGCACTAAATTCAAAGAGCATTGCTACAAAATGTCCAAACCCTACTCATGTGCAGTGTATTCCTTGCAAATTACAGCCTTCACTGATGTGCACCAGGCAGCTTTGTTATGATGTCAGTGAGTTGGATGTCTCAGTATTATGTTACCTCTACTGTGTCAGCACGCATGTGACTTATAAAGAAGTCTGAGGCATGCTAACCTATCTTTTGGGGACATGTTCTGCAATCTTCATGGTGCAATTTAAAACTTTTACCTCATAATAATTTACATTTAAATCACTGCATTCATTAACAGTGATGTATTTCAAGTAGTTTCCACAAAAAAGACATTTGGCAAATTGACATTCAGCATCTGTTTACATTTGATAGTTTTCAATGAATATAGCTTCACTGAGCAGGGATTCCATTTAGTTGCATGTACCTAAATTAAATTAATAAAATGAGTTAAGCATGGAAGTTATGGGTTGATTTATGAAATGCAGAACTCTTAATGCATTGTTTTGTGATGTGCTTTCATGGTGTATGCCTATATCATTTTATTGTTTCTTTACATGCAGTTTGTTAATAAACAGTAACCTTGCAGAATTTAATTAATGTATTTTATAGAAGGTTAATTACTTCAATGCCACACAGTGTTAAATAACATCAAAACTGTGGAAACAATAAAACGAATATGAAAATTACTACACCATTATACACTCATCAGATCAAAACTCCCAATTAATTTCCTTGTTTGTTCCATTAGAATATAATTTGTAGTATTGATTGATGTAAACTGATTCATCACATAAAATATTATTTAAGATTAGGTTCAGCATCACTTTAACCAGTGCATTTTTAACCATGCTGATACAATTCTTGTTACAAAACTGGTTATTAACTAACTGCATTTGAAGTATCTAACCAAAAATGCAGCATACTTTATACAGGCTTATAGCAAGCTGTGGTGCTAGAATTCTGGGTTTCATCAACAGAATCATAACTTGGTCACATGCCTCTTTCACGAACAACATGGTTTACTATCCTGAGGTGTATTTTATGCTGTAATTCTTTGATGGATAGACATGCCTTATTATGTTGCATGATAATCACTTTTATTGATTACCATTCAATGTGTCTGATTTGGCTCATTCTAAGTAAGCATGAAAACACAGCAAGGCCAACAGACAAGAAAGAAAAGGTTTGGCGAACATAAAGTGCCCTGTGGCAAACCTGAAAATGAAGTATCACATGTGGGGAGGAAATATGTCCCTTAATCTGCCCAAATCTTTTGACTTAACTACTTAGTTAGAGATCCTTCAGAAGCATTTAACTAGTTTTTCTGAGGAATCAAATGCAGCTTAACAGAATCAAACTCTGAACCTCAGAAAAGTATTTAACAGCACTGCATAGCCTTAATCCTGTGTACTAAGTGATGGCAGGTATACGCCTCACTTTATTTTCCAAAGTATCAGGACTTAGCCTTATCAGATCTTGTACTACTGATAAGGAATCGACTTACGCAATACACTCAAATATTGATATCTTTAAAGTGAATTGCACCTGCTGACTCAATAATTGACAGTATTCTGATGTTTCAGCCCTGTTAGTATACTTCTCTTTTCCGCTAGATATAAGACAAATGCAAAGACTTTAAACAGGTGTCTTTTGTGAGCAGATGCGGCTAGAGAGTAACTCATTAGCATGTGTATAAAATTCACTTGTTAAGGTGCATAAACAGTTTTAAAAATATTCTTTGGATTAATAGGTACATCAAGATCATGAAACATGAATATTCTTCATAAATATTTCATTCCTTTATTTTTAAGGTAATACTTTTCTTTGGCTCTGTGACTGATCTGTGTTCTATGACTATCATAACTGTTTTAGTCATTTCACTGTATTAAATTCTACTTACTTAATGGTTTTATTCTGTATTAATCCTGTCTTTTTACTCAGAAAGATGGGTATTTTTTGTAGTATATGAAAGAAGTATCTGTAGGTTCACAGCTTGTTTGAACGTAAGCTATTATTGTGACGTGTTCCATTAGATTAATTAGTATTTCATCCTAATTTTGGTGTAATCCAAAATTAAGTAAGACAACTGCCTCTATTGCAGACTGATTTATGAAGTAGTTACTAGTACTGTTATACCATATTCCTTAATGATATTGAATTATGTAATAATATATTTAGTATTGTAAGAACTGTGGGTTTGTTAGTTACTATAGCAATAACCCAAGCCTGGGTGTGGGTAATGCTGGATTTACCCACGGTTGGCGTGGTTTGGTCACGAGGGCGAAGCCTGAGTGGCCAAACAAAGCCAACCGTGGGTAAATCCAGCATTACCCACACCCAGAAGTGGGTTATTGCTATTATACAATGACATTATTTAAGAAACAAAATAATTAATTTTCTTAAATAATGGCATTGTATAATACCTCCTTGCTGCCCTTCCGCAGCTGTCTGGTATTCTGCGGCAGTTCTGATGTACTGCGCAAGCGTATGCCTACGCAGTACATCAGAGCTGTGGCCAAAAGCAACGGAGAAAGCAAGATCTCCATTGCTTTTTACTGTTTCGCTATGTTAAATGGGTTTAACATAGCGAGACAGCTTTAAAAAAAGCAACGGAGAATCTCCGTTGCTTATTTAAAAGCTGTCTCGCTATGTTAAACCCATTTAACATAGTGAGACAATTTTGAAAAAAGCAACGAAGAAAGCAAGATCTCCATTGCTTTTTACAAACTGTTTCGCTATGTTAAATGGGTTTAACATAGCGAGACAGCTTGAAAATAAGCAACGGAGATCTCCATTGCTTATTTTAAAGCTGTCTCGCTATGTTAAACCCATTTAACATAGCAAGACAGGTTTAAAAATAAAGCAATGGAGAAAGCAAGATCTCTGTTGCTTTTTACACACTGTCTTGCTATGTTAAAGGAGTTTAACATAGCGAGACAGCTTTAAAAAAATCAACGGAGATCTCCGTTGCTTTTTTAAACCTGTCTCGCTATGTCAAATTCCTTTAACATAGCGAGACAGTGTTTTAAAAAAGACTTATACTAATGGAAAAAGTCTGGGCGACCGGACCTTTTTCCATTAGTATAAGTCAATTTACAATGTGCACGCTGACCAATCAGCATGCACGTTTTGGAATATTAATGGGGGGTCATGATATAATAGTACTGTTATACCATATTCCTTAATAATAGTGAATTATGTAATAATATATTTAGTATTGTGAGAACTGTGGGTTTGTTAGTTACTAGTACTGTTATACCATATTCCTTAATGATAGTGAATTGTGTAATAATATATTTAGCATTGTGAGAATTGTGGAGCTGGTAGTTACTAGTACTCTTATACCATGTTCCTCAATAATAGTGAACTATGTAATAATATATTTAGTATTATGAGAATTGCAGGTTTGTTAGAATTGGCTATAAGTGACTATTAATATTTAGGATTGTCAGTATTGATGTTTTATTTGGTATAGCATTTTACATCGCCCAGGTGGTATCTGAGGAAGGTGGGGGGGGGCTAGATTGCATTGCCTTTGTGCTGTGTTTATTTCATTGTCAAGTAGAGATCAGTGGTGTCTTCCAAATGTTTTACAGTTTACACCATTCTTGCACTATATATATATAGTCTGCTTATCTTATGTGTATGAGTCGGTAGTTGGTTTATAACATGGACTGCTTGTTTTCCAATGGCTCATATTTATATTCCTCAGTTTCTTTAATGAGAACTCAGCATTTATGGGTTATTTTTGATTGCTTTTAACACATTTACTTGCATAAAACTGACTGGTACAGTGTTTGTGGATGTTTTCATTAGTTGTAACTAGTGGATCTCCTTGAATGTGATTTCTTCAGGCTGTGAACCATATGGTGCATGGCTACTAATGATAAGAGCACAATTTCAAAATACTCATTTGTTTGCTATGAATAAAACTGCTTGAATAAATGGTATAAAGTTATTAAAATTCTAGGTTCCCATGCCAAAATAATATTAATGGCAGCACTATTGAAACAGAATGACTTAATGATGAAGCAAATAGTGATCCAAATTAACCAAAAAGTTTTCCAGTATTACTAATTGCAGTTACATACTTTTAAGGTGATTCAGTTATGCTTCCAGCCTTTTATCCCTTAAAACCTTATGGAATTTTGTTAAGGCTAACAAGTGAAGATGCTTATTCTTATAGACAGTAGATTCCGGCTATCTTCCATAGACCTATTAACAACATTCTTTTCATTGAGGCCTGCATAATGAGAAGTGTTACGAACTTGTTAGTACAGATCACTATAAATCATGTCTCAGTGGTCATGGCCTGACTGATATCAAGAATGCTGTTAAATAGTAGCCAAATGAAATACAAACTCATTGTAGCTATGGCAGAAATAAATGATTTAAGCAAGTCTTTCTTTCAGTACAAGATAATGATCTTATCATATATTATACAGCTAATTAAAGATGAGATCAAGTTAGCTGTGGTAGACATTCCATCCTCATCTTTTTTCTTTTTCAATTAAGGAAATGAACCTGCTAAACCTTATCACAGTTGACTGAGGTGTACCTGTTTTTCAAGAGGTCTTTACACTTTCAAATTACGGGAATAAATAGAAGGATGTTATCACTGTTTTCCCAGGGACAGGATTCATTTTAGTCATACTGGCGAGAAAATTCTATTTTCAAAGCTAGATAAGTTTAATAAAGTCTTTTTTTTTCAAAATTAAATGAATTATAGCATTAAGTAAGGTAAAAACTCCCTCATCAATTTGACCAACCAAGTCAGGGGACTAATCAAATCCACAATGCTAAATTTGATATAAAAATTGCCTCCTAAGCTAAGGACAAGCATGAGACTTTCTTCAGTTAAATCCGCAACCTTAAAGAAACAACCAGAAATGTGCCAACCAAATGGAAAATAGAAGCACATATATGGAGCCAGAAGATATTGTAAATCTGCTGGCCAATAAATTTAACTCCAATTTTACCCCCCCCTCCCCCATTAACCCCAGTCACTGCCAAGAAATACCCCCCCCCCATGCTTTTTCCAACAACTACCACTAGGAAGCAGATTCTCACTAACACTGCTTTGATGGACCCTGATAATATCCTAGGATGCCTCTGAATAGCATGAAACATGACCTGTCATGCCCTCTAGAATCTCCATTTGGCCATAGCCTCCAGAAAGGCTTTGTGCCTAACAAATGGGGAGCTGAAGTGGTTATCCCTCTATGCATGAGTTGGCCTTCCTTGGATCCCAGAAACTACAGACCCATATATCTGACTAGCTAAATATGTATTGGCTATGAAAAGAATTTTCATGGATCTGATAAACAATGACATAGGTAACCTACAGGCACTGGACCCTACTCAGTTCAGTTTTATCAAGGGCAGGTCATGCTTGCTTAACCTGGTGGACTTCTTCGATAACATCACTAAAGCTATGGACAATGGCAAAACAGTGCACACTGCCTACCCGTATTCTTTTTTATAAGACCATCTTTCTAATTTCCTGACAAATGTTTACTATTTGGTAAGTATGCAGCATTTAAAGTTATTAATCCCCATATGAGCTTTAGTTGAATCACACTGTGCCAGTTAATTCCAAGGAATCATCTTTCCTAACTCCTGGCAAAATGGTAGCTGTATCATATTTCCAAATGAATCAATGCGTGTTTTTCCAGTCTAATACTTTATATAAGTAACCAACCATCAAAATATGATTTAATGTTCTAGGTAATTACTTTCTCATTCTCAGCTTGATTTGTAATACCCTACTGGCTTTTAAAGTCCACTTTCTTTTCTTAGATGTAAATTGGTTTGAACACATTTATAATCACTTCTTTTTGACCATCCTCTTCATAACAGGAGATGATGTAATAATAGAATTGGAAGCAGCTACTTTCAGGTTTAAATCAGGAGAACTTGCCACAAATCTAGCTGAGACATTGTCATATAATGTCACTAGCTTCATGGTAACTCATGATTAAGTCCTAACTGAGGCCAAGAAGGCCATGGACTAATTAGCAAGGAGGGTGTTGGATGCCATCAACAGCTAAGCAATCCTGTGTGATGGAGGAGGTCAGTACTGCTTTACAGTGGCGGCTGGTGACTTCAAAGCAAAGGGGGGCTGTGGGAAGCAACTGAATGGGCAGGGCTAAATGCAGTGGGGTGGGGACTATTATGTCAGGCCAGTGGTCATTACGTCTGGTTGAACAAACGATGAGGTCATTCATTTTCATACAGAGACTGCTTCAGTATGTACCCACTTATTGTGCCCACTTTACTGACTATATACACCTTAGATGACTGGCTGCAATCAACAAGGCCAGTCACAGGTAAAATGGAGCCCTAGATAAAGAACTCCATGGTTCCCCCTGGTGCCCAGTAGTTCTCTCCACATTTCCTCCTGCACTTTGTTTTACTTTTCAGATCCCCCCATTCTTTTAACACATCCTAACTGGCCAGGACTCTACTGAAATTAAGTCTGGAGGAGGTAAATGAATGAAGCCCAGGTGTGAAGGTTGATACATCACTGGAAGTCATAGAGTTCTAGATACCTGCAGCTCAGCATCCAGCACCTTGAACTGCCCCTGATTAATTCTAATGTTGTTTTTTTATTTTTTAATTTTTTTCAAATATTTCTGTATGTGTATACTAGGCTAATGACCACGGGGCCCCTATAAGCCTATACATGCAACCCAAATGTATCCCATGAGGTATTGTGCCTTAAAGGTTATTTTAAAAGGGGTAAGTTAGTTAGGGAATGATTTAATAGCTGCCTCTATCTTTCAGAGACATAGGTATCAGACAAAGGGTCAATTTCCAGGTTTTCATCCACTGGTCCAGGTTTCTACTGAATGGGGTTAAGGAAGGGCTCTGATTACATCGATGGGAAGCCTATTCCAGAGAATGTGGCTTCTCTGAAATATGTACCTGTCCCTTTAACATGTCCTATTTAAGTTGCAGGCAAAGTTTAAATCCTGGAATTTAGTAGTTCTGATGTTCTTTTTGTAGATGTGCAAAAGATCCATTAGTGTGGGATACAGGAATGCCTTGTATGCCAGGCATAAATCACCTCTCAGCAGGATGTAGGAAGCTGAATATAGAGATAGGGCTTTGAGGTAATCTGCAGGGGACATTGCGTTTGTGCCCTGTATTCCTTTTATATGGAAACTCTGAGGACATTCCAGCTGTTGCATGTGCTTGGTCAGGTACATACAAAAAGAGGCATTATATTCAATGATGGGTCTGATAATGGCTGAGTACACTGACAAGATGACTTCCCAGAACCTGTTTGCCAAGCCTTTACTTATATGTTGAATGAAATAAAATGATTTTCCTACAACCTTAAACACATGCTGGTCAAAACCCAGGTTGCTATCTACAGGAGTCCCCACATCCCTGACTACTGTGTCTACTTTTAGGGGTGTTTAATCAATGAGGTAGTTCCATGGAGGGCTGACATCCCAAAAGGTACTATTATGCATTTCTTGGCACTGAGTTTTAAGCTCTAGTTTTGACACCAGTCATTTTTATGTCTTAGACCTTCCTGTAAGTTGTTAGTATCTTGGGAGGAGGGTTCTATGATTGCTCCTAGCTTGTAATCATCTGCAGACTTGATTAGCCAGAGGCCCTTGACATTGACCTTGACATTCGAAAAATAAATGTAAAAGAGGAGTGGATCCCAGGAGGATCCCACTGGTGACTGACCTCTTTGTGGATGTGGTCTCTCCAGTCCTAACTTCCCGGGTCACATTTTTGAGCCAACTGGCTATCCAGTGAGTTACTTAGGGGTTTATGCCTAACTGAAGGCAGTCTACTACTTTCACCATGGAAACAACAAACTCCTCACATATCTGCTGTGTTTTTATGTACTTCATTACAGTAATCAAAATTTCCCCCAGATGCAGAGAGAAAATAGGGAATTGCAAATTATTAACAAGGTTTTAAGTATGCTACATGTTTACATTATCATTTTCATTGTGTTTAAACCATCCTTGGATTCTACAAGCCCTGCATGGCATGCAGGACTAGTGCAGGAGCTCCAACAGGCAATATGTCTGCTGTGCAATCCAGGAATAACCTTCAGGGGAGTGCAGGAGCGCTCCTGCACTAGTCCTTTATGGACTCAGCCTCTATATGCAAATTACTCCATTTGCAGGAGTAATCCACGCAAATGAGGTGAATTTGTGATCCAGGAAGCTGGAAACTGGCCGTGCAGGACTAGTGTAATCTGCATTGATGTACTCCGCCAGTAACAGTACATTTCTGCAAATTACAAAATGGAGCCATGACAGCTCCAAATAAAGGGTGGATATCATGTATAAAGCATGTCAATGGTCAACTAAAAGGCCACTGGTATGGAAAACACTTGCAAAAAAAAAATCAACTTTTATTTTTGTTTAGCCGATCTCGGCTGTTTAAGCATAGAGCAGTGGCGCGCAAATGGGATCGAGGGGAAAATAAGAAAAAAATAAATAAGCATTCTAACCAAAATTACTATTCTGCCATTATACTCAATGTCACACAGAAGACAACATAGCCAGTGAATAGTGGTTGTTAAGGGGGAGGCTCAGTGTGGGACATGTAACTATGCATTAGCAGGCAATCCTATGCAAATGAGGGGAATGAAAGTGAATCCCAGATTTCCCCTGCATGCGAGGCAGCTCCCAACAGTGTAAGAGCAAGAATAGCTTGGTGCAAGCCTAGGAGTTATCTGACATCATAGGGGGTGCGTCAGGCATACTGTAAGTGGATTGGAGCCCTGTGGCTTGGGTTAGCTCCTACATTAGCACAGCTAGGCAAGGGGGTGTGTCTGAGGCTGCCTAGCACTCTTTACATTGCCTAAGCAGGTGTGCACGCCATGCACCGGGTTTTAAAGGAAAAAAAAAGTAAACCAGGAAATAGCAGCTCTGTGCACATTTGAGCACTGTGTTTGTGTGGCACACCCCCAGGCTTAAACAGGAAGGTAATGGGAAGGGAAGACAGAAGTAGGAAGGTAATCTAGGAGAACTAACATAGCTGACAGGTGAAATGTATCAGAATCAGCAAATTACACAGGCAGCAGACCAGCCCAGTCCAGAACACTACTATAAACTATGCAAACACCTTTCCCTCTGGTTTTACCCATACTCTACACCACCGGTGTATAAAAGCGGGAAATGTTTAACAAACAAAACAACAAAATGATAGGGGCTGCAGCAGCTATCACACATCAACAGGTGGAAGAGGCTGAGGGTGGTGAGGATGGGAATCCTGTCGACCAACCCACAGTGAGGAGACAGAGAAGAGTGTACAGACCCAGGGTAACCTACCAGGGGCTACATGAGCTGGAGATAGTGGAGCACTGTAGGGTGGACAGGGACCTCCTACAGCAAATTGTTGAGCTGTGCTGGCCACGCCTGACACACCGAACTAACAGAGGGGAACACATCCCAGTGGATACCAAGGTATGTATAGGCCTAGGAATACTAGCCACAGGTACCTCCCTAAGCCCAACTGGGGATATGATGGGGATCTCACAGGCATCAGCATCCAGAGTATTCCACCAATTCCTGGATGCCATGTCAGCACATGCTGGTGAGCACGTATATTTCCTCAACACCTGTGAGGTGTTGGCCAGCAATATCAGCCTCTTCCACCAAATAGCAGAATACCCTGAGGTAGTGGGTGCTATAGACTGCATGCACATAAGCATCAAAACACCACCCAGTGATTGGGGTAGGGTCTACATCAACAGCAAGGGTTTCCCCTCCATCAACTGCCAGGTCATGTGCGATGCCCAGGGCATTATAATGAATGTGTGTGCTGGCTGCCCTGGAAGCTATCATGATTCCCACATCTGGCATCTGATATAGCTGTACCAGAGATTTGCCAATGGGGACATCCCTTATGGTCACCTAGTGAAGGATGCTGGTTGCGCACTGGAACTGTGGCTGATGGCACCCATCAGAAATGCACACACACCTGAACAAGAATGCCATAATGAGGCACACGCACAGACCAGGCTTATAATAGGGCATGTGTTTGGGATGCTCAAGTCATGGTTCCGGTGCCTAGACACATCCGGTGGAGCCTTGCAGTACTCACCAGCTACATGTACTCAAATTGTCATTGTATGCACCATGCTACTCAATATGATCCTGTGGAAACAGCTGCAGCAGGAACAGCACAGGGCAGGGCCACACAGCCCCCCACCAATGCCAAGGCCTGCACAGGCACAGAGGGACTTGGAGGAGGAACAACCTGAGCCTTCTCCAGTAGGTAGATGGAGGTGTGCCCATTATGCCCTGGCCTTGGCAAAGAGGCAAAACATAGCATATACACTGACACAGTAGGGACCCAGAGAATGACACCTCTCTCTGACTTGCACATACAGTAAAAGGGATGCCAAACATGACACTACCTATGCTCAACCATGTATAGGGAGTGTACTATGTGCATCCAACATAGGCAGCCCTCCAGCACCATCCTCAATACTGGCACAGCCACAAGGTAAGTCACTCTACCTACCAATTGCCGAATGGTGTAGAATGTGTCGTTACCTGTATCTATGGTATGGATGTGAGCATACAAGGGAATCAGGTGGCTGAATGGTATGCCAGCAGATAGTAGACACCTACAGTGGCACCATGAGATCTGTAACATATACTGGTGTCCCCACCGTAGCCAGTACTACACAGGGCAACAAAACTCACTGCAGGAAATGTGCTGGGCCACATGTGTGTTCATATGACTCACACATGCCAGTCAGGAAGGTTCACATACCCAACAACAGTCTAAGCCAGCAGGACAGGTGTAGACAAACACAAACAAAGGCTGTGCTATGGCCTCTGAATGATGCCTATGGGTAGCCCCCTCCCCCCAGGCCTACATAGACTGACTACAGTGGGATGTTAGTTCTGAAGGGCAAGAAGTCAGAAATTAATATGTAGGTCAATCAAAGTTAAGACCTGTAGTACACTGATATGCCTCTAGTCAGCATGCTAGGTTAGAATACAGAATGAAATGGAATACCTGACATACCAGTACATTCAAAGCAAATGTGTACAAATGTCAGGTTTGCCCCCCCATCCTATGTAGAAATGTAGAAACAGTCAGGTGTGCCCCCCAATCCTGTGTAGAAATGTAGTAACAGTCAGGTGTGCCCCCCAATCCTGTGTAGAAATGTAGAAACAGTCAGGTGTGCCCCCCCAATCCTATGTAGAAATGTAGTAACAGTTGAGTGTGCCCCCCAATCCTGTGCAGAAATGTAAAAACAATCAGGTGTGCCCCCCAATCCTGTGTAGAAATATTGTAACAGTCAGGTGTGCCCCCCAATCCTGTGTAGAAATGTAAAAACAGTCAGGTGTGCCCCCTCCAATCCTGTGTAGAAATGTAGTAATAGTCAGGTGTGCCCCCAATCCTGTGTAGAAATGTAGAAACAGTCAGGTGTACCCCCCCAATCCTGTGAAGAAATGTAGAAATAGTCAGGTGTGTTCCCCCACTCCTATGTAGACATGTAGAAACAGTCTATCCAATCCAGAGTAGAAATGTAGTAACAGTCAGGTGTTCCCCATCCCAACCACTGTGTAGAAATGTAGAAACAGACAAGTGTGCCTCTTCCCCCAATCCTGCATAGAAATGTAGTATCAGTCAGGTGTGCCCCCCCCTCCCCAATCCTGTGTAGGAATGTAGAAACAGTCAGGTGTGCTCCCTCAACCCTGCTTAGAAATGTAGTAACAGTCAGGTGTTCCCCCTCCAAACCTATTTAGAAATGTAGTAATGATCTGGTGTGCCCCCCAATCCGATGTACACACGTCATAACAGTCAGGTGTGCCCCCCCACAACCCTATTTAGAAATGTAGAACGATGTATGTGTAGGTATAATACCAGTGGAGCACAGATGCCCAGAGGTGGCCAAGGTAGCAGGATAGGTTGCAGCATTTGCACAATATGCAGGTATGTGTGTGCTAGATTGGTGTGTGTTTCATATTGTTTGAGAGTGGTCAGTACGTATGCATGTTGAGGTAAGACCTACTGATTACAGGGACAAGTCCTCACAACTGCAGTGCCAAAGAAAATTCCCACCAGTATAACACATGCTAGCAGTAAGCCATTGTAAATGCATGGTGGTAATATGTGTTACCATCTGAAAGACTGACATGGCATGGCTGTTGGACTAGATATACAAGCAGTACCCAGGGGAAAGTACCCCAGACATACAGTATATATTGTGTCACTTTGAAATGGAGACACCGTTGAGTTGTACATACAGGTATGCATCACATTATCTGATCCTGTAGTAGGGGATACTGGTGTTGTCTGCCCGAACACTTGCAGATCACAAAGGAGGTAGGACTGATGTATTGGGAAACAGCTGATGTACCTGTACATGGCAGCATAACTGGAATGCCCCATGCATATCTGTGTGTCAGATGCAAGTAGTGTCCATAGCACACATGCTCCCAGCTCACACAAACACCACCTACAGGTACCTCTCTGGTCATATCCCTGCTGTGGAGAATGGATACAATATGACCTCACCTGTATATGGCAATACTGAAATAATGCAGCATGCAGTGCAGGTATCCCATGCAGGTGTGTCCCTAGCTGTAGGTAGCACCCTACCAGCATCCACACCACCTGATCAAGACTGATAGAAGGTACTGGCATAAACACGTAGCACACCTACCCCGTCACCCCAGGGGAATATACTGTATGGCAGTCTGAGACTGTAAGACTGAAAGAATGCAACAGCCTGCCACATCTGGCCTGCATCAACACCTAATGGTCCACAGGCTTCTGCCAAAGGCCTGTCTCTCACATGTACTGCCAATGCATGTTATGCCATGGACACCTAAATAACAACATAACACACTCCACATAAGCCATATGCAAGGCCGTGTGGACAAATCAGAGTAGCATGTCCACCATGTCCCACTGCATGAACTGTGGACCAACAACAACACACAGCTGTGACAGGGTGATAACCTTAGGTAAAGTATCAGAGAATGTATGCATAATGCATGGAAGAGGAAAGAATAACGGGAGGGAGCATTGTCAGCATGGAATGTGCAAGGTCCGACACAAAGCTGTGTGCACACACTATCCCTGGGTGCAAATACATAAATGGGTGGCTACATACCTGCCCGTACCCCACAATAGGGGTAATGTCCTGACTCATGGCCCCTTCCTCTGGGTAATCTGTGTGAATCTGTACAGCTGTGAGGTATTGCCACAGCAAGATAAGGCCATACTGTCATGTTGATGGATGTACAAGTTTGGGATCCTCTGCCAGCACTGTACCAAGGTGCTGAACTGGATACACAGACCCAGCAGCAGGTGTCTGCAGCTCCCCCTCCAGAATGGCATAACTTACCATGAATATGTAGGCATCTGCCTGCAATACCAGACACAGCTGCAGTCACCCTTGTCCCCCAAGACATCACTGTTAGCAAGAATGTCCACCTGACAGTACATGAGGACAGAAAACATCACAGTGTATAACAGTACGCGTCTGAATATCTCTGCTAACAGCAGTACCATGTAGCTGAAGCAGCACAGGCACAAAAACCTACAATACACACTATCCCCTGCACAGTTTGTTCCCATATTGCTAAATGATCAATGGCTACCCTGCAGAAACAGTTTGCTACTTGTAGGTGTACAACACAAAGGTCTGCACTGGAGTACAACTACCGGGAATCGATCCACACATTCAATACAGAAGGGCATACTGGGCATACTTGCACACAGAGAAATGAAGGCAATGTCAGACAACAACATACTGAAAGGTCATACTGGGCATGCTCACGCACTTAAACAAATGAAGCCCCTGTCTGCAAACAACAGTGGAACATACATATCTGGCAGCTGCAGATGTTAGTGCCTACACTCCTCAGTATGCACTAGTCATGCTTTGCACACACAGTGGATAGGAATACAGACATATATCCAAGGACAACACACTATAATAAGCCATATAGACATATATCCAAGGACAACACACTATAATAAGCCAAAAGTAGACGTACATAGATGTGTGGAAGAGAGTGACTGTAACAAGGAGCCATCCATTATGAGGCCTGTCCCACCCAGCACATAGGAAAATGGCTACAACCACATGAGGTGTAAATGTCACTCACTATAGGCATTAGCCACTAGTATCCATCAGCATTACAAACTATGTGGTGCAAGTGTTAGCTGTGCAACAGAACTGTACAAGGAAGTAGTCATCTAGCAGCTGCATACATGTACCTGTGGAATATAACCCTGCGTGTGCCTGCATGTGGTGTTTCAAACTCTAGATAAATGGGTTATGGCCCATGCACACACACTTCCCTCCCCATAGCCCTACTATGGCAAGCCTGCTGAGGTCATCCACTTTGAAATACACTTTTGGTAAGTGTCATCCAGTAATCTCCATGGTCTTTCCTATAACTGCGTACTGCTGTAGTGTAATAAACTAGTTAGAAAGGAGTTCTAATCCCAGACATGGCAGGTGTGTGTTTCTGTGTGTGTATTTGTCATTCATATTCTGTGTGGAGGTGGCTATGAGTGTGTAACAACTGGACTCATTGTGGAGTGGGTTTTGCAAATTTCTTATATGGTTGTCCCTAGTATATGTCACATTGTCCATCATACAGGGATAACAGATGTGAAATCGTTGAGAGGCTGTAGTGCAAATCCATACCCCAACATGTGACATCAAGGCCAGGTGAACAAAGTTAGCAACCCTTGTATTACCCAGAGAACACTCTCAACCCATGTCTCATACACACACGCATTTTCCTAGGCAACAACCGCTATGTTGGTAGTACCCTACATATTGCCCACTGATAGTAACCATGGTGTGATTGCAGTGGGCTACAGAGGGCATGGCACCCTGTCCATCAGTCCAATAGGCACGTACATGCAGACAGTGCACCTTCCCTACGTACCCCACTGGACACCTGCAACACCTGTGGTGCCATCAAATGTGACCCACAAAGGACATTCCATGCCTGAAACCCATGCCCTGTATGGAAAGATGCCACTGACACCAGGGAATACCTGTATCATGCTATCAATGTAAGTGCAGGGTCAACCTGCTGTCCACTAACAGTTCCTGCCACATGAAGCCAGGGCAGGTACATCTGATGATAACAATATGTGTACACAACATGGGCCAGACACCCCAGGTACAGTTCCACATGTCACTGTACATGCATGTGGGATGTGTGCACATCCCAGGCACCATCCATGTCATGGACTAAGGAACACATACATGGCAAGCAATACACAGCAATGGCCACACACAATAGTTACCCAGATGAATGGATGGTGAATACAATACCCACCTGTGTGGGCAAATCCGGACACTACACCCCTGAGCCACACTGCAGACCATTGTCATGTGGCCTGATGCCAAGATATACCCATCACCTAGCCTTGTATAGCCATCTGGCACAGTCGACCACTACACACCCATGAAGCAATGCACCCATGCATGTCATTACTGTGACCCTGTCTCTGTGTGTGTGTGTTGTATGATGCCTATGACAACATTCACACTCAGTACAATCCCCATTGGCGTACTGAAGCATGCTGTCTGATGTCAGACACCTCCACATACCCTTTGCTCATATAACCTCTGTATAACCCCTATGGTGCACGTGATACCTGCACAGTACTGTGTTGTGGCAATCTAACTAGTGATTAGTTGTATTCCTAACCCAGCCAAGTGTGTCAATGTGTGTTGGTCTCTGAGACAGTGTGGCTGTGTTGATGCTGACACCTGTTCATGCGGACAGGCATGTGTACTACACCTACCGTATAGCTACCATATCACTGTTAAAGATGTCAATTACCATCACGTATACATTTGGAGGGCTCCACAACATGCAACCTATGTGGTGCATCCAATAACTGCATAGACGTGTGATAACAATACATAGTCAGTCAGGGGTTTGATACCCTGTACTAGCAGGTGTGTGACACAACCGTGCTTAAGTTTTACTCTCTCAGGCCTCCCTGACATATCTTTGCCTCTGTCTGCCTCTCTCACTCCCTTTCTGGTGGATGTGGAGACTTACACCTGCTTTGCTTAGGCAGCAGCATGTGTATTGTAAGTGATGCTCATGATCAGCTGATGGCCTCTGCACAAATTGCAGCCCTCCTCTAGCTGATTGCATGTGGAACAGCTGTGGTAACATTCCTATAGCCAATTGCATGGAAACACATTCCAATATCTAGGAACATCATGTTGGTGTTGGGCCTTTTCATTCACTCTGAGCAGGAACTAGATCTGTTGTTTGGCAAACAGCATCACATATGGATTGGAAATTTACCTCTAACAACATACACTGTGGAAACAGGCCAACACACAGGAGGGGGATGTGCCTGACTTGACTACATACTGTAAGTGCTGCTATACTGCATTTGGAGTAATGTTGGTTTAACAGGGTTTGTGTCTATATGGCTGCCCTACAAGTTTTAATACCTGTCATGTCAGTGCTATGTTTATGAGGAAACCCCCATTTGTAGGGTCATCTGCAGACTGGGCTGTGTGTGGTGCCTATTGTTTCATGTGTTACCAAGAAAACACCTATCTGTGAACTGCAGAAGGTAGTGTGAGGATTGCAGTCAGTAGATGGTGACAGCCGTAAGAGTTAATGACTTCATATCCCTCATAGGACATATGTTGCAACAAACCCTGTTACAACAGTAAATGTATGAGGACTATCACAGCAACATGTCAATACTGGCCCTGTGTTTGTGTCTCCAGCCACAACTCTGTCAACCTTTGTACATATGTCATGCAATAAGAGGTGCATATGTTCTGTACACCACATTTATTGACATCATATCTGATAACAAGCCAGTGAGATATCAGACTGCCACACATGTTATGTATAGTAGGAGTTATATTTGTGGACATAACCTGGGAATTCTTTGGTTGTGTGTACAGTACTGAGGTATGTGTACTTATGGTGATTGTTGACAGTGTGTGTATTGTGAATATGTACCTTGGCCTGTGTACAAACTGTGGTAGATCTCATTGTTCTTGGTCCTGTTCTAGCTGATGTTACATGCTGCTCCACTGTATGTTACCCTATCAGATTACATGTTTGTAGGGCCAAACACACACATGCCCCATACCACAAACAGGCATTGGACCACACTGTGTAGCGGCCCAGTATATGTAGGGTTAGTGTGTGAGTGGCACATATGAGGATGGTGTTGATCAGATAGTCCATGTACTGTAATATTATGCTAGCTTACCATATGTGGCTGTGTTTACATTGGTTGTGGTTATGCACTTTCATGCAGGTGTCTCTTACTCTGTGCAGTGACATGCCTGTAGTGCCTGCTATATATGCAGGTACATGTGTATTCCCCCATAGGAAATGTAGGCCAGTATTGAGGCAGTCTGCCTGTAGCCTGCACAGTGCTTTGTTACATGCCTAGCAGCTTAGTGAAATATCGTGTACAGATACTTGTCAGATGTACTGCTGCCGGGCCACCATAACAGTCATGTATGCCAGACAAAGCAGTGGGATGCTGTACAGATGTCTGTCACTAACTAGTGGGTAGTATATGGCTATGGCACCTCTGTACCAGCGGTTATGTGTCAGGACAAACAGAGGTGTGTGAATGCATAACCCAACAGGGTTGGGAGGGTGGCCTAATGGTTAAGGTGTTTGCCTTACAAACACAAGGTGCAGGGTTTAAATCTCACAAGGGATAATTGGCTAGGCTTAAAATGGCTCGCAAGGGCAGTTAGCTTAGTACTAATCTATGAACCTATAAATTAACCTATGGGGGCAAATGTATACCAGTATTTATTTGATATACCCATCTACATGGCTGTTAACATCACCATTGTCAGGCTTGGTCCGCATGTCTTGCACTAAGGGGTTCCGTGTATACCTCTGGACTGACCAGAGTGTGTCAGACTTTCCACATATATTGCCCATATCTCTGCTGTAGTCCACAGGAGCATTACTGTGCTACCAGTGGTACTGTACTATGATGTCCTTAGGATGTCTGTCAGTATCCAATGCCGCACATGTTAAAAGCAGATGTGGCCTCCCACACACACCATATCTGTGAAGACAATCCCTATTACAGTAGCAATATTCTACAAATATACCTGCGATACATACCCGACATCCCCTTGCACTAAGAGGTTGGGACTATTGGGGCTGAGGTAGGGCTCCACTCCTTGTTCAGGACATATGGTCAATGGTGAACATTATGTATATATAATTATCCATATAGCTATATATATATATATATATATATATATATATATATATATATACACATATATATATATATTGACATACATAGATGGATATGTATATGTGCATATATATACATATAAACACTCAGATATATACATATACAGAGCAATATATGTTTACACATATACAGATAGAGATACATATACGTATGGATATCTACATATATATTGACAATAATAGGTATATCAGAATAGATATGTATGCACATATAGTTATATATATCTACATATACACCAAGATAAATAGGCATATCTTTACACATAGGATGTGCATACATATATAGCTATATACATATATCTATATATACATATATATATGACAACCTAAGCTTGATTGACACTGACATGTCTGCCCAGCTGTGTAAGAACTGGCACATATAGGAGATGTCACCCTGTATGCACCACATGCCACAGATACCTTCACTGCACTACCACAGTTAGCAGAACATGCTTGGGTACAGGTCTACATCACAGACACTAACCACATGTTGGAATGCATGTTGCATACATGTCAACTTGATCACCTCAGTGGCCATGTGCAGGAGGCACCTAGAGGATTGGCTGATGCATGTCATTCTCACCCTGAGGGTCACCACAGTAGTGTCTGTCGATAGATTGCCTGCTGCCACCTGGCAGGTGGCAGGATACCACTGTACACACAACCCCTACACAACCCATCTCTCCTTGGAAAATAGCTAGGTATACAGCTATAACCACCTGCAATGATGCACCCCTGTAGTGACACATGTTACGTGTGCATGACTGAGTATAGCAGTGTCTGTGAGTTAGCACACCTGTACTTGGAAATTCCATGAGGGCCTTCACAACCAATGCAACACCCATTGCCATAGTCAGTTGTGGCTGCTGCTGTATGGGACATTACATATACCCTGTTAAGCTCTGCCCCATACTGGCTACACAAGCCTTACAGTATCAGCACATAATGGGTATCCTACGCCTATCAACCCATTTGTACAACATGTTGATAGGCATGGGATACCCATTGTGTTCTGGCATGTGTGTGTATGTGTGCATGTCCATATATCTGTAGGGTACAGCAGTCCAAGGCCACATACTCCTATTACAATACCCATTGCCACAAAGTAGTACAGATAGTGTTGTTTCTGCCCATAGGTGAGGCATGACAATGCAACACCCTACTATGCATGTGGCATGTGCATTAGATGCATATCCCTGTAGTACCATGGTTGGGGTATACTATGGGATGTATCACAGTTGCAGCCAATGTGTGATCGTGGGTATGGCAGAGTGTCATCATGAGTTTCAGGGAGTATAATATCCGCTGGGGGATGTGGGTGCTGTGTACACTGTCATTACACCAAGGTACACCCAGCATATGTCCTATGTACCACGTTATGGTTGCCACTGTCACCATCAATCATACAGGTGACTGATACCACAATCCAGGCCAGTTATGCATGTGCTGTTTGCAGCCTGCCTGTAACACATTAGACACATGGTCAAGTCAGTTATCAGCAATAGGTGTGTCTGCCTGTTATGTGTCTGTTAATGTGTATATGAAGGTATGTCACACTACATATTGTTCATATATGCCCACTACATCCCCCATTAGCATACTGTACATGTCTGGGGATGTTCTGCATATAACATGTAACCTGGGAACACCTCACTGCAATGTAAGCCACACACTTCAGTATCATTACATAGCTAGGAAGGGGTCTAGTCCCAGTGTTGCCAAGTAACAGTGTGCATGTATGTGGATGAGTCTACATCAGGTTGCAGGGTATACACACCCCACTGGATCACCTGTCCATGTGCCACAGGCAATAATTGTTTTAGTAACCTGTGACATGTGCTCAACTTTACCCTAGATATGTCACAGCCATGGTGTCACCACAGTGCCATACCCTGTTATGGAATATGACTGCAGACCATCCTCGTGCTGACACATGTACACCTACAACACAAATGGATAACATTATAGGGACCGCAATCAACCAGTGTTACTAACAGCTATAATGGAACATTGCTGGATGGCTACACTACCTGACATATATGCATTACTCTTCACTCCTTACAACATGCTACACTGCAGTACTGTGGTACACTGTGGTAAGTCAGCATGTTCATCAGAACCATATTAGCCTGTCCCTGCATTGATGGTATGGATGACAGGGATGTGGCACAGGTATCATCATATGCCCAGGGCATCCTTGTGCTGACACATGTACACATACAACACAAATGGATAACAATATAGAGACCACAATTAACCAGTATTACTAACAGCTGTAATGCATCATTGCTGGATGGCTAAGCTACCTGCCATATATGCATTATACTTTACTCATTACAACATGTTACACTGCAGTACTGTGGTACACTGTAGTGCATCAGAACCATATTAGCCTGTCCCTGCATTGATGGTATGGATGACAGGGATGTGGCACAGGTTTCATCATATGCAAAGGGTGTGATGTTGGTTTGCCAGAGGCCGAGGGTGGGCCATACATTTGACACCATGTGTGTGGGTGAGGGGTGTACCTCGGTGAGCTGGGCATGGTGTGTGTAGGAATGGGGTTGACCTAGGTTTGTTTGTATAGTATGTGGGTATGCATGCACATATTTCTGCCATGTGGCTGCCATACACAGGTGTTTATGGACAGCTGGGGACCATACCTGGCAGGGTGCGCAATTCACTGCCTCCGGCCATAGACACGTGGACTCTGCTTGCCAGTGGTTCCATGGGCATGCCCAGTTACAGGCCTTAATGTGCTACTCTCACCTGCTGATGACAAATGTCCGCTAGTACCAGGTCCCTCCTGGACTGGCCAGGACCACGTGCAAGTGGCCTGCTGTGGTGTATTGTGGGCAGCACCCCCTCGCACTGCCGGGGCTGGTACTGCCACTACGGGAGCCCCTTGGTGTCCTAGCACATCCACGTTGACTGCCAGATCTTGGTGTTGCTGGTCTATGTCCACACGGCCATCGCCACACCCCCACAACATGTTCAAGCATGGACACACCACGACCAATGACGGCCATCATTTCACATGCTGTCTATCCATGAGCTTGGTATAAGCACAGATGGCACCAGATGTTGTCGCTTACAGATGTGAGAGCAGCCCTCTGCCACCTGATGCCCTGTCTGGTGTAACATTCCATACGTGCCTGCACTGCCATCACAGCCTGAAACATGCACCTGCTGGTACCAGCTGTGTTGCCTCTTCCAGGGGCATGATGTCCAACAGCCCTACCTCGAGCACCCTGGGTCATCTGCCTATGTGGTGACCTGCTGGAAATCTGGCTATGCCTGCTGCAACCAGACACAGTATGCATGGTTACCACACTTTCCTGTGCACTGTCACAAAACGCCAGCTGTCCCTCTGCTATGGCCACTGGTGATGGGGTATGTATAGGCACTGTAACTGTGTGCAAGGTTGGGGTGGCTAAAAGAGGAATGTCAAATGACAGTGCAGTGTTGGCCCCTGACAACCCCACCTGTGCCTCAACAGTACTATCATCATCTTCAGTATCTGTATGGACACCAACATCAAAATGCATGCAGGAGGGACCCTGAACCATCTCGCCACCTGTGGGGGAAAACAATAAACTCACTTTAAAACCTGTGCAGCATTGACTAACAGTATACACACACACACACACACACACACACACACACACACACACACACACACACACACACACACACACACACACACACACACACACACACACACCTCAGTAATACCTACCTGTCCGTGACTTTACAGACAGTCCCAAGTATATGTCCATGTGTACCCCATCCTGCATCACACATTAACATACACACATTGATACCACTCATTAACATATCAGTCCTCTAAATAACTACACAAGTGGACACAACGCAAGACCTGTTACTACATTACCTGCCTGACCTGTGTGTAGTGGTTTTAGATGGCCTCACTGCTGTCATTCGGTATTTACCCTGTGTATGTCCGGATATCATGAGCATGGCACATATATTTGTGTGCTACTATGTTCTATCCATAATATCACACACAAGTGTGTCATGTGTATGTGATGCTCAGTGCATGTCAGATATGCTGCTGAATCAGCCTATCATGTGACAACTGTAATATTTGTATACACTCTCTGGAGTTGACTAGTACTTCCTCAATGCAGCTGTAGTGCTGCATACGTGGGTTGTAGGTGACCTCTCTGCTGAATGCAATATTAAGGGTGTACCTGATGTCTACCTTCCCTCTCTATGCCTGTTCCGTGATACAGACCATATTATACTGTCAGCTGTCCTGGATTACACACATGATAAGTATTCCTGTGTGTAATGTGGCAGTCCATGTACATGTACTGCATGATCCTAGCGGGAGGTACTGCTGTATGAACATCCCACAATCACACATGTGCATACATGATCAGCCACACAAACACACACATGCACACAAACATCCTAAATGCATCAACCTCCCTCCACTTCACCAGAGTGACCCTAGAGACAAACTAACTACCCACTAGGATGCACACACACATACAGGTGAGGTTGCACAATGATAGTACACACAGTCCTCCTATTACCCCTCTGTCAACATGCATAACAGATGGTACCCAATAGCATGCAGTGCAGCTATAGTCAATCTATGCTAGCAACAGTATACATGTGCGTGATGCATGTGCTGTGTCACTAGGTGAAGCCCCTTCCCCTGGATACCACTGCACCCATGAACACGGTATTGCTGTGTACCTGTTCTGCACCCTGCCATGTACTGTGCACCACATCTCAGAGGTGTATAGCCCATTGCTAAATGTGTACTACTGTGTCAGTTTTGTCAGCTTTAATGCTCACAGCCCCTGTTTTCCAGCAACACATATCTGGGATGATATGTGGACAGATGTCATTTGTGAATGCCTGATGTCTGATTCACAGTTCTCAACATCAGCTGACCATGTATGACCAATCCAATACTGTTACACTGACAACAATCAGAGCATACCATGGCTATGGGGGTGTACACACCCTTATTGATATGACACACCCATCCCTGATCTGCCATGGGACCACATCACCACATATCTTAAAAGTACATGAGCCCAATATGTGATATATGCCCTGTACTTTTACATGCAGTGTCTACAGAATGTGTTAGGCATGCAGATGCTGACCGCTATTCATACACACTGTGTTGGCATATGTGTGCACACCCTTATCATGATGGTTTGTCTCATGTCTTGTTTTGTGTACTACAACAGTCACTACTCCTGGCAGGGGTATACCAGCTTGGGCCATCTGCATTTGCCAGTGTATGTTCAGTCTGCCCTACACATGTCCCCCAATTCTGCATGGTTGCAAGGTCTACTCATGTGCACATCCCTTGGTGTTCACACACTGCCATCACTATTGCTGTGGGGGTAGGGTTATGGCTGCCACAGGTCCTGTACCTGACTATGTGCAGATACAGCCATTCTTAAGCATCCTTAGCATCCCTGCTGCATTTCACTGGTGTGTCATGCTGACACCCTTACCTCCTCCTTCAGCCTTTTTGCAGATGCATGACAAGTAAGCCCTACACATGTGTGTCACTTTGCAGTGTCCCATACACTGAACACCACATGTTACAGCCTAGTCCCAGCTGATAATGTGGACAACTGTAATGTCTTATGCCATAGTGTATCTCTGCAGCAGTTGCCATTGTCCTACAGGTATATACACTGGTGTTGCACTGTATATGGGTGTTGTTCCAAACATGTCCCTACTGTAGGCCACATCTCCCACCATTATGTTACTTCCTGTGGACACATTCCACAATGACAGGATGTTAGTTATCATGCAGGTGTCTGACATACTCTTTCAATACCCCATCATGGTCACACCTGTGATGCCATGCATTTCACAGCAACAATATGTGCACATGTACAGCATGCATTCTGGGTAGGTGTGTTAGATGTGTGCATGGAATATACCATCGCCATTACATGCCCGGAGTATTGGCAAGCATCTACATAAACCATACACACCAACTACATGCTGCTGCCTTGGTGGTATCCTGGAGGGACCTACATAAGAGAGTGAGAGATGCAAAGTCAGTGGCCACAACTGTGGCAGTGCTGCAGGGTGGGTGCAGTATTACAATACATCAACAGTACATTTCCACAATGTTGCCACATATGGGCATCTGTTTATCACTATTATGCAGCAATAAAATATATCTATAACATGTCAGATATGCATGATCTACCTGTACAGATGCAGATGTATATGCAACAGTGGTCTACAGATATGCCTTGTGGCCTTACCTGAACTCTCCTTGGCTGGTTTGTGGGTGGCACCCACCTCCACAAAGGTGTCTGGTCGTTGGTAGCTGGCCAGATGGGCAGGTGCCACGAGGCTGGCCACATGTCAGGGGGGATGGATGGCATGGCCCCCCCGTGCCGAGGTGATTCCCCCCGGTCTGTAGCAGCATGCCGATGGACATTGCAAAGCATGTCAAAACAATGATGCCGGACCTGCTCATAACTGCAGTTGTGCAGTCCGATATCATTGACCCTGTGGACTAGGTTGTTCCACAAGGTGATCCACTCCTGCTGATCATGAGCAGCCTGGCCAAACAAGGTTGCATAGTGATGAATGAGTCCACCCAGCAGGATGTCATTTTCCGCTGCTGTGTAGGCTGGCAGCCTTCCATGAGACATTGTGCCTGAAAGACATAAAGATGAATACAGGTGTGAGCAAGTCATGCAGCAAGGTTACCATAGTTCTTAATACACATCACTGTCACCCCCCCACCATACCAGCGACAACAAGCCATACACACAACTCAATAGGTTTTGCTACAGCATACCTACCAGTGGGGCAGATATTGTACTGTACCATGCTTTGTGCAATGTGTTTGTAGCTGTATTACCCTGTGTGGACACTATTATTGCTGGCCTGTTAGACTATTCACCTGCATGCCATTGTCAGGGCCACAATGGTTCCATATATGCCTGTAGTATGCTTGCTATGTGTGTGCTGCACATCTGATATACTGTGTTATTGCGGCTATCTATGCATGCTGTTGGACATATTCTGGGATTGTGTAGTCTATTACTACCAACATATGTTCTACAACAGTGACACAATAGCATGTATATGTACTATTGGCCAGGAGAACCACCTCTCCAAACTCATCTGCCCATGTTATCTGGCCACATCACATGTGTGTCCCACCCTCGGGCCTCCTCATGTACTGGTCCAGCAATACCATCAGATGGAACCAACCCAGGGGATATTGTCCCCCCTGGGGGCACACACAGACATGTTCCTGTCCCCTGAGGTCAGGTACAGGGACTTTTCCATAACGGGATTCACAGACACATGTGGGATGTGCTACATCACTCTGCGGCAACCAGTACACATTCACAGGGCCAACATGCTCCTCCTGCTCAGCCTCAAGACCAGGCACCTTCAGGACATGCACTGCTATTGTGAATAGCAGTGGAGGGTAGCCTTGTTCCCATTTTGTCCATATTGGGGCCCATGGGGCAGCCACATCACAGACCACATACACCATCCAGGGTGTTTACCCACCGCATCTGTCGCATACCACCCCTGTTTGCTGTCCACTATATCTACCAACCCTGACCACCTACACAACTATACCTACCATACTTCCCCATATTCCCATTCCATACTTCACAGACAAGGGCAATGTGGTCCCAACAAGGAGTTCACATGTGATATACCCGTCCATGTTGCACACACTGACAGCTGTAGATATCTGTGTGTATTGCTATGTGTGCTGTTTCCTCGCACATAGCATGCAGCACTGTGGTAGTAATATAGGGGACATGTATTTACATACATATATGTTTGTGTGTGTGCTTGTATATATGTAGACATATTCATATAGGCATATATCTATATATGTGTAGATATATATGATGTATATATGTGCTGATATATATGCCTGCACATGGGTATCTGTATTTTTGTGGACATACATGTGTGTGCATATATATGTATATATATATATATATATATATATATATATATAGCTGTATATATATATATATATATATATATATATATATATATATATATATATATATATATATATATATATCTGTATATATATGTATATATGTATACATATGCATACCTATATGTGGGGTACATTCAGACACAGACATCAGGTCCACAATTTCACAACAACGTCCTGCACAGCTGCACTGTTCTGCCTTACTACAGCACTGACAGGTGCCACATATGGACACAGACTGATATTAGGGGCTATATGTAAGGCCAGATTGCAGGTAACTCTATTCCACACCTACGGCATTCCTGCATGCTACAATACAGATTAACCTGAATATCCTGCAAGGGGTGGACTGTATATCACATGTGTCCATCATAATAATATTACTTCAACCACCAGCTATTGGCCATATGATATACATACTTCTCCTTACACAACACACACTATGATGGCTTACATCTTATCAGTCAGTGCTGCTCTGCACGGTTGATGGGTATGGCCCACTACCCACAGGGACGAACTCTATTGTCCTTAGCAGTTGTTCAGCTGAACATCATTGCAACAACACCTGAAGGCACATATAAATCATTCCACATCATCTATCCCATTATTATGGACCAAGTACTATGGTCAATTACATACATATATACTTCACATACCTGTTATGGGAATGTGGACTCTTTTGGATGTTTTTTTTTTTTTTTTTGTTCTGTGCCTTATATGCGCACACTCTCTCTCTCTCTCTCTCTCTCTCTCTCTCTCTCTCTCTCTCTCAGTCTCTGTCCAGTAAATAGAATGAGTTGCTTTGCATAGATTGCAGCATGGAATTTGTAGGTGATGCAAATGATCAGGTGATGTCCTCTGCACCAATCAGTGTCCTCCACTTGCTAATTGCATGCAGCATGATGTGTAGTACTTCCAATTACCACTGCCATGGCAACCAACTACTATAAATCCCTACATCATGTGAGCGTGGTCCCTTTACCTTTCCTGTATGATGGACATCCTTCATGTGTATGGGCATCAGTGTTACAGACAGCAGGTAGCATTACCTCTTACAGGAGAACCTGCACACTCAGGCCAGCTATATATTTGTAGGAGGTTCCAGAACTACAGACAGAGTGTGAGTAGTGTTGTATGCATTGTATATCACTGGTGTTACAGTGTTTGTGTGTACATACTAGTTTAACTTGGAATGCAATCTGTCTGCATAGCTCTCAACTGTGGGCCTATCCTCTTGATGGTCAGAGGTGTGCCTATTATGTTTTGTCTGTCTAGCACATAGGTCTTGTGTCAGATATATCACTGGCAGTGTGTGTGTTGAGTGCTATCAGTACATGGCTACCCCCATTTCTGTTTCTAACTTCATATTCCTGATAAAGGGTATGTTGCAGACTATCCTGTAACACCAGTGACTTGCTTAGTGTATGACAACAGTTTTACACATATGGGCCTGTGTTCCAGCCTCTGTCCTCCACCTACATACCAGGCTTTGCACATATGACATGCTGTCAGGTGTTGTTATGTAGCGTGCTGTGAGTATGTCATACTGCCATTCCTGCCATCAATCCCACAACTGTTGTGTCCTCCACACATACTGTGGGGTTGGGTTCATGTATGTGTGAGCTTCACCTACACAATACATGTGTGCCCCTATGCACTCCAGAGGCCAGTGTATGTAACAGTGGTATATGGCCCTGTATTACTGAGACTAGAGGGGGATACACCATAACTAACCTAGGCTGTTACAACATGTGGGCGTATCAGGGCAAATCTAACTTAAGGTATCTGGATGTACATTACCATACAATCCACCTTGGGTAAATGCAGGCCTACTGCCTCCTGCCATACAGACTGTTCTGTTTGTCAGTGTGATTGTGATGTTGTCAGTTATGCATTGCTATGTAACGGATACATCCCATTGTGTCAACTGAGGTCTTTACCCCCTAGGGATTGTGTACAGAGTGTAGATAGAGGCTGCTGGACTATATATCTGCATTACTTACTGTTGATTGTTTGGTTTCCTATGACCCGGTCTGTCTATACTATTGTACTACTTGAAGGGCTCGGCCTGGACAGCAACATATGTAAACCTTTCCAGACTAATGTATTAGTATAACTATTTCACAGTTGCATTACTCTGTTTATATGAATGTCAGTGTCTAAACAGCTATATGACATGGCATGTACAACTGTAATAGTACACAAATAAAGCTTTCCCAAGTATGCAAACCTGTGTGTGATGTTATATCCTTTGACCTCTCTGTGGGTATATGTTGCAGGCAATGATTGACATTTGCATGTGTGGCTCATGCAGTGTGCAGTGTCCAGTTGGTAAGGTGGTAACTGTAGGCATAGTGTATATATGTGTATATATATATATATATATATATATATATATATATATATATATATATATATATATATATATATATATATGTGTGTGTATATCTGTATCTGCATATATGTGTCTGTGTATATGTTTGTTAGGGATGTTGATTGCTTCCACATTGTACATTCCCTATGGGAGCCAGACTGCACTGCATGATATGTTACTGATACCAGCCTGACATCATACAGGTGGGATGGAGTACTGTTAACATGTTGTGTCAGGTCCTGGTTATGGGATCTGCAAGAGTTGGTAGTGTATTGCAGGACAAATGTGCTTAGCTGTGGGGGGAACACCTATTCATACAATACGTATGTTGTTTAGGGCCTCAACCCCTTTAACGGTGCATGTGGACATATATGTTTTTGTTATGTTCCCATTTTTATCTACAGATGTATGCCTGTATATACCTATATATATATATATATATATATATATATATATATATATATATATATATATATATATATATATATATATATATATATATATATATATATTGGTGTATATATGTAGACATACAGATGTAGACATATAAATCTATAGATGTATGCATATGTATTTATGTATGTTTATATATATATATATGTATATATATATATATATATATATATATATATATATATATATATTTATCAAGACCAAAACTGTACACAACCACCACGATGTTATAAAACCAGTATTTAATATCGAAGTAAAACAAAATAAGATAAAATAAGCGCTTTCACATGCTACACAGGCATGCTTCTTCAGATTTCACAAACACATTTTCAAACAGTTCTTAAGTACTAACTGCACAACCAGATAATTGAATAATAGATTCAATAATTGATTGATTGAACAAGCAATATTTTTAAGGCACCCAGCTCCCAGCTGAAAGCCAGATAAAAAGTGAATCACATATAATGAGATATGTGTATGTATTCTGAATACAAAAGATACAATACAATAAAGTAATAAATAACTGAATAAAGATTAGTTTGAAATAGTGATGATTTAAACAAAGCACACTTTACAACATCATACTACACTAACTGATATAAAGAAAGTATATAAAATATATCGAAACACTATTTACTAAAATACATGCACTGACGTATATCTAAACCCAGAGCATAAAATATTTAGGTCCTTAGGCATATCCAACGCTTATAATTCATTACCTCTTAAAACATTAGTGGATGGAATATTAATAATATGTACAATGTATAATATAATAAAAAAAAAAATATATATATATATATATATATATATATATATAATTCAATCCAAAAATACATCTAAATACGTGCATCCAGTATTGGTTTAATGCTAATAGACTGGTTGAGCCCTGGTTCTACGTGTGCTCTCATTCTGAGGATCCATTCAAGCTCAAAAGATTCCAAGTGGTTTAGATTACTACCCCCTCGTTTATTCTGCAGTATCATCTGTAACACCCTGAACCTAAAAGTATGACCTACATGTAAACTAACATGTCTGGCCAGAGCGTTCTGGGTGTTCATTTTCCTGATATCATATGCATGATTGTATATTCTGTCTTTTAACCTCCTCGTTGTCATGCCCACATAAAACCCTGTACATTTTGTGCATGTGGCTAAATAAATTAATTTCTTACTATCGCAGGTAGCATAAAACTTAGGTTTAAATTCAAACATCATGGTAGGGTGGACAAAACATTGTTCAAGTGTTATATATCTACACATGTTGCATCTCATACAACAAAAAGTACCCATTTTATTTATATTTAATCTATTGCTTGTTCAATCAATCAATTATTGAATCAATTATTGAATCTATTATTCAATTATCTGGTTGTGCATTTAGTACTTAAGAACTGTTTGAAAATGTGTTTGTGAAATCTGAAGAAGCATGCCTGTGTAGCATGTGAAAGCACTTATTTTATCTTATTTTGTTTTACTTCGATATTAAATACTGGTTTTATAACATCGTGGTGGTTGTGTCCAGTTTTGGTCTTGATACTTTTTTCTCATTGGGAATTACAACCTTCAGACGGTAGCAGCACTTATTTTTCACTATATATATATATATATATATATATATATATATATATATATATATATATATGTGTGTGTGTGTGTGTGTGTGTGTGTGTGTGTGTGTGAGTGTGTGTGTGTGTGTGTGTGTGTGTGTGTGTGTGTGTGTGTGTGTGTGTGTGTTTATATATATATATATATATATATATATATATATATATATATATATATATATCTACATACATAGATATGTATATATCTATTTAGATATTAATATATGTACACACACGTATGTATACATCTACATGTTTAAATACATTTCCTGTACTGTTGAATGACTCTGCTGGATGATATGTTTGTGAAAACATCAGGGTTATATATATCTGATATGGCTTAATGGTAAATCACTTTTGCTATGGTGTGTAAGGTCCTGGGTTTGAGCCATGTAGAGGCTGTTTATTTTGTTGCTGGCCGAACTAGGACTGCTGGATACAGAGTGATTAAGGCACTTTTAAGCAGTTGTAAGTAGGTTTGAGTGGAGGTAAGCACTGCTAACTTCTAGTTACAGTTTCTTATACTCAGTTAGCCTCTAAATTGCTTAACCTGTGTAGGCATTGCTTACCCCCATGCAAACAGGCTTAAACCTGCTTACTGCTGCTTGAAAGTGCTTATTCCCACTTACCCCATGTGCTAATTTCTTCAAAAGAGAACAAAAGAAAAAAGGTTGATAGGAAAGTGGTGAAAAAGGGGCACAAAGAGGGAAAGACAGCAGGGAAAATAGCTAGGGATGTGCAGGAGGGTGTAGGGAAGGTCCATAGCTGCCCATTTCTTCTACAGCAGCAGCTGTGCATATACACTGACTTAGGATGTAGATTTCAACACTCAAACCCCTGAGAGATGTGTGAGGACAACATTAATATGTTGTGATGCCAATTAGACCAGATTACATGTGTCCAGTGGACACTTGTGCAAAATGGACAGCTATGCATAGGACGATATTTTTTTTTGGGAACAGATTGCCATTTTTTTTTAGGTGAGAGTGGGATGTTGGGGGGGATAGTAGGTATATTTGGGGAGGTAGGTTGGGTAGGTTAACAGACAAAACAAACAATACGCATACGGGGCAGTATATGACACATGTGGGGGGTAAACACCTTAATGGGGAGGGGTGTTGGGAAATTGGAAGCTCATGAGCCCCCTAGTGGAAACAGTGGGACTGAGATTCCCACCCATGAGTAGTCACCACTGCACCTTCACAGCCCCGAAGGTGGCTGTGCTGGGGGATCAGTCAGAGAGCAAGGCCAACCCTCTAGTCGTAACATGCGGCCCTTGAGCTGGTGTAGAAGATCTCCAAACTACAGAATAAGCTCTCTACGCACCACAACCTGGACTTGGCAATGGGTGACAGCTTTCTGTCTACACCCACTCCCAATGGGGGTGAGCCCCATTCCCTGAGGCAGTTCCACCCGAAGGTGATGTAGGACCAATGGACGAGGAGGTCCCGGGTTGGGCCACAGATGTGCTGGTGCCCAGTGCCACGGCCAGCTGAGGTGGGACAGGTTGGTCCGCTGGGACCCGCATTCCCATACGTGCTATGGTGTTTATCGTGTATAAACATATGTGGGTTAGTAATAGTCAACACATTCCAGGATTAGTTATAACAGCATGCATAGATATTCCCATTAATCCAGACACTAGATACGGAACAGTTGCATAGCAAATGGAACACATGCATATATGGGACCACAGTGGTAATAACAACAGCATGCAGGTACATTGATGGCACCATGCCACCAATGTTGGAGTATTTCAACATAGCACATGCTTGGAAACAGATGTAAATAATTATCAACCAATAGGACATATGTCCCAACAGAACAGTGAAGTCATTACATACCAGTTGAGGTGGGTATTTAATGTATTGCTGGAGATATGGTGGGGGTGAGAGAACGATGTTAATTAACAACTAGTATATTCCTGTAGTTCACATTACCTTCCTAGTCAGTGCTGTTATCTGTACCTTACAAGTATTACCACACTACCCTATTGCCTTAATTTGGACAGTGGTATGGCTGCTGTCATCTTTATACATGAACTGGTTTTACCTGCAGTATACACCTCTTACCTGGTTTACCTGTGGAGGAAATGTTTGTTAACACTAACTGTTTCTGCACATACTCCCAAATTCCAGGTTGATGTTGTGCACAAACCTGTCCATCTCTTTCTACACAGACTCTGGCCATGTCATGACCACATGCAGATTAACCGGGACACATCTAGACTCTTGCACTCTTCAACCTTTAGTGACTTACCACACTCTTATACAGGTTTTCCTACACAGTTATATTATGTAGCACAGTGTAGGTGACAATACCTTATTATTATTCAGAGCAACTGCAACACTCACAATTCCATACAATACCAGAGTAATCAGTACCAGTACAGTGTATCAAGCTTATTTCTCGGCACAGTGTTCGTATCCGATGTACCTGTGGGAGCACTACCTGAATGTTGCTACACAAAGTACCAGATTACACATTAGTATTATGCACATACATCTCACTCTGTTACTGTACACACTCTGGTCACAGCTTGACAACATGGGGGTGTAGATAGGACATACTTGGCTTATTACTCTCATAACAGTTTTGGGAGTTGTTAGAGTGACAGGTTTGTTCTCATAGATGTGTGACAATCAGTTGTATTCCCTGTTTGCTGTCTAAGCATCTGGGATCATCCCACTGACTTCCCAGGGGACAGGGTGACAGGCAGCAGATATGGGCCCATATACTGGACATTCTGGTCTTATCTGTACAGTTGTGGGGTATGATTCTGTATGCAGCCTACTTCCACTCCCAGGAGTCAGACGATGGCTGTGTCTGCTACAACTAAAACACTGTCCATCAGAGTTGTGTGTGCTATATAGATATTGCTGTATATCTCCTATCTGCTTTCTGTCTTATAATTCTCCTGTGGTTTTGCATTCTGACCTTGTATTACAACACTCTTATACAGGATTTTCTAGACAGTTATATTTTGTAGGACAGTGTGGGCGACAGTGATGAGAAATACCTAATTATTTAGAGCAACTGGATCAGTCATAATGTCATACCAGTACAGGGTATCATTCTTGTATTTCTGAGCACAGTGTTTGTAGCTGACAGAGCTGTGGGAGAAATGTTTGTTAGCACTGTTGCCACACACAGTACCAGATTCCACATTACTATTATGCACATACATCTCACTCTGTTACTGTACACACTCTGGCCACAGCTTGACAACATGGGGGTGTAAATGGGACATACATAGCTTCTTACTCTCATAAGGTTTTGGGGAGTTGCTAGCATGCCAGCTTTGTTCTCATAGATGTGTGTCAATTAGTTGTATTTCCTGTTTGCTGCCTGTACATCTGGGATCATCCCACTGATTTCCCAGGGGGACAGGTTGACAGGCAACAGATATGGGCCACTTTACTGGACAGTCGGCACAGTTGTGGGGTATGATTCTGTATGCAGACTACTACCACTGCCAGGATTTGAACCATCGCTGTGTGTGCTAAAAATACAATAGTTCATGTTTCAGTTACATGTGCTATTTGGATTTTGTTGTCTGCCTTTTAACTGTTTTCTATGTGTCTCTCAGTTGTACTAAATGACCTCTTGGAATTACACCAGTCATATACAGGCATTTCTACACATTCTATTTATGGTGCACAGTGTGGGTAACAGTGCTTAATACAACAGTACTATTACGTGATTGAAAATCTACATTACCATATGATACCAGAGTATACACATGCAGTCCAGCAGTTAGACCTTTATTGTCAGGCTATTATGCTTTTATTTACATACAGTCTATATGAGACTCTTCCTGCCATATTCTCCGGTGTATGCAGTACTTGCCTTAAACAATACAGGTTTTATACTGGCAATTAATTTACTAATACTTTTAGATTTGTTTCCTATGACAGTACATGCAAGAGCATTACTTACCTGCCTCATGTCGCAACCTCTCCAGGTGACAGCCATAGGCTTCCTGGTTCGTGACCCACTCAGTTGAAGCTGTGAAGGACATAAAAGGAATATTTAGCTATACCTATCCATGATATACATCAGCTGGCAATTATTTCACACATAGTAGAGTGATACTTACACACAGCTGGGACAGCCCCTGCAGTTCTAGCCTCTTGGATCCACTAGTCCAAGAGGTCCCCCTTATGCCGCTTCAAGTCGGCATAGTGAGGCCTGACCTGCTCACCAGTTCCACTGGCATACCCTGACCTGCTCACCAGTTCGGGGTATGCCAGTGGCACTGGTGAAGTCATGGGCAAGATGGTCCCAGGCTTCCACCTTATATTGGGAACCCTGGTACTGGCCCTGCAGCAGTCTCTGCTCATGGTATTTGAGAAGGAATCCTGCCATGACTCTGGACTCCTGGATGCCCCAGTGCTGCACCTGGAAGTGCACACCCTCTCTTCTTTCTGCCATGGTGCCTGCAAGGGGAAGCTACAACCAGTTATGAGATGTATTCCCCCTGTTGGGTTTACATAGGGCCAATTTCCCACACTTTGCCATGATTGGCCAGTTTTGAAAAGGCTAAGCTATGGGCAAACCTGCTTACCTAAGGTTGGCATTGTTTAAAGGGGTATACCACTGGGCACATTGAGTTAGCTGACCTACACATTGCTTACACCTCCTAAGCTGGCCTGTGCAATGCTTAGCATTGCTTACAGTAGATTTTGTATCATATTTTCTTTTTGGCATATACATATATGATATCCATTATTCATGTGTACGTACACTGTATGGGGTCCTTGCATTGCATTGGGGACTTCAACACTCTATTACACTTACACCTCACATCTGGGCTTACTGTTGTACTCCAGTTCACATATTTATGTTATGTAGTGGGTTTTAGAACATATGACTGTATATTGATTCCTTTCACAGGTTCACTTTGATTTTACTATAGTGAAGATTTTTTTGGTGATACTTCATTCTTCTGCACTGCTGTGATGGTTTGGTGGTTAATTACTGTAACTATAGTATATAGGGTCCTGGGTTCAAGACCAGCAAGGCTGTTTATTTTGTTGCTGGGCAGAATAAGGGCCATTGGATGCAGAGTGATTAAGGCACATTTGAGCAGTTGTAAGTGGGTTTGTGCGAGGGTAAGCAATGCTAACCTCCAGTTAATGATGCTTACAGAGAGTTAGCTTCAATATTGCTTAACCTGTGTGCGCATTGCTTACCCCTCCCCCACCGCAAATGGGCTTAAACTCGCTTACTAGTGCTTAAATATGATTACTACTGCTTATTGGTGCTTACACTGGCTTACTAGTGCTTACTCCTACTTACAACTGCACTGATTTAGACAGTAATATCTAATGGTTCTTGGGAAAGAGGGGGGATTTGGAAGTTGTATGGGGTTATCCTTCATTACACATTTTACCTTCCATTTGTATCCATGATTCCTGTGTACATATGGGGCACATGTGATTATCTGTGGACTTTGCAACATTATGACACTGACACCACACATCTGCATTTAATGCAGTATTCCAATTCACAAATATATGTTATTTAGTAGGTTATGCAACTAAAATATTGGTCATAACGTGATTTGACATGGAAAATGGAATGTGCTGCAGTGGAGCTCGAACTGGGAATGCCTGCTCGTACGGCGAATGCTCTGCCCACTACACTATTGCTATACTGCTTTATTTGCATATATCTTCCTTGTTATCCTCTTCAGCCATTTAAACTGCATTAACCATAGCTAAGCGATGGGCAAACCTGCATACCTACAGTTAGCTTTAATCAGATTCATAATAAAAAAAGTTTGTTTATTTGGATTACATTTATTATTGCTGTTGCACATGTGGGGGATGTTTCTGGGGGTATGCAGACACCTATGAGTGGTCTCACTCATTCCTTTGGCCTTTCTGCTGTTCTTCATTGCAGGGGCATGTATATTCTGAAAGTTCTGCTCTCAGACACGCTCCCTGCACTCTTACACGCTACGTGTAAAATTAGGAGGTCAAACAGTGTGCCTTCATTAATATGTATTGAGCGCTGCCATCCTGCTCCTAAACAGCCACCTCCGTGCAGGACTAAGCTAGTCCTGCATGGAAGATTAGTAAATCTGGGGGCATGTTTTAAGTAAAACAGTAGGACTTACTTCCTCAATCAGTTCAGACTGATTAAACCTGTACTGTTTAATTGTATTTAATTCTCTAACGCCATTACAATTCTTATGAGTTATAAAGCCTAAAGATTCATCTTTAAAATACTTTCAAGACCCAAGTGGTTATTAATTCATTATCAAGCAGACCAGGCCAGATATGTATCAGAATTAATTTATTTTATTTATTTGTTTTTATTTATTTATTTATTTTCAGTTTGATTACCGGGGAAGTCCACTGGGCTACGAAGAACACATTTTCAGTGGAGGCCCGGGGAGAAAAGCTCCAAGGCAGTACAATCAAAGTTACGAATACACAAAATAAAAATAAATAGAAAATGTACAATCAGCAAGTGTACCTAGTAAGAGCAATGCAATATAAAGAATAAAATATTTTTTTTTTTTTAGGATCATAATTTGCAGTATTTACATCTTTACAGTCAGCTGAGAGTCAACTAAATCCATGTTGGTGGAATTTAGAAATGATATCAGAGAGCAGATTGGTGTAGGGGAAGAGAGGGGCCTAGTATAGAATCCCTTGAATTTATATAGGGTGAAAGCAAGAACATTTCCATTTGGATGAAAGGTGCAAGAAAAGTTGGGTCTTGAAAGATTCTGTGTTAGATATAGTCCTAAGTGAAGGAGGGAGAGAGTTCCATTTTCTACCTAGAGAGAAGGATAGTAGTAGCTGGCCAGCGGGAAGTTTAGGTCTGTGAATGGAGATTAGTTTTTTGTGTTCTGATCTTAATGATCTGTTAGGGATGTAAGCGGGAAGGATGTTGGATAAGGCTGGGCATTTTTCTGGGAAGAATATTAATTTGTGAGCAGTCGTTAGTTGAAGATAGTCAATGTGGTTAGGGAGTTCTAACCAGTTCAGAGATTGAAGGGTTAGGCAGTGGTGGGTTGAGGTTTTGGATTTAGCGTCAAATTTAGAGATCTTATTGTAGCAAGTTTCGAGTTTAGAGGTGAGGGAAGCAGGCAGATTAGTAAGAAGAGGGGCGCCATAAAGTAGAAAGGGAAGGAGGTAGGTGATAGCTAAGGAGTGCCTAGAGGAGTTTGAAAGAAATAGATTGTTCCTGTAGAGCATACCTAACTTTTGGTGTTTTTTTTTATGTTTTGTTGTATGTGGAGATCAAATTTGAGGTGTTCATCAATGGTAATGCCAAGGAGTTTAGTGGCAGGGACCACTTCTATAGGAGAGTTGGTTTGGCTTAGGATGATGAATGTGTTTTTGTCAAAGGAAGAAGTCTTGGTAGGGAGGAAAATTAAAATTTTAGATTTATTGGAGTTGAGGGAGAGATGGTTTTGGTGCATCCAGTTTTCTGTAGTGGAAAAAGCTGTTTGTGTTTTAGACAGAAGTTCAGAAAAGTTGGGGCGGTACAAACTAAGGTAGAGTCATCAGCGTATTGGATGACTGTAGTATCAAGGAGGACAGAGTGAAGGTTATTTATGAAGATGTTGAAAAGCATGGGACCGAGGATGGATCCCTGAGGAACACCGGTAGGTGTGGGTAAGAAGGAAGAGATAGAGTCCTTCCATCTGACAGCCTGAGATCTGTCAGAAAGGTAACTGCAGAACCAGGAAAGAGTATTAGGGGAGAGATTAAGGTTGGAGAGATGAACGAGAAGGTGTGAATGGGAGATGGTGTCAAAGGCTTTAGAAAGATCTAGCAGAACAGTGGATACAAGAAGTCCAGAATCTTGGGCTTGATTAACAGTTTCTAAGAAGGAGAGTAGGACAGTTATAGTGCTGTGGTCGGGACAGAAACCGTGTTGGGTAGGTGTAAGTAGCTGATTCTGAGTTAAGTAGGGTAAAAGTTGGTGGTGGACACATTTTTCAAGAATTTTGGATATTGGAGAGAGTAGGGCTATGGGACGGAAGTTAGATATGGAGGTGTTTTTCCCTCCTTTGTGGAGTGGAAGAATGTAGGCTGAACGCCAAAGTTTGGGTACATATGATTCTTTTAAGGATCAGTTGATCAGGATACTAATAGGGAGAGCAATACCTTCAGCTGCACATTTGAGGAAGGAGGGGGAATGTTGTCGAGTGCATTAGAGCAAGGCTTTAGTTTGGATAAGAACTTTTTTTATAAACAATGTAGAAACTGGTTTGAGTTGGAACATAGTGGGACAGTTATTAGGGATGTTGGAAGGAGAGATTAGGAAGTTGGGAGGATTATTGTCAGGGAATGTTTTGGTAAGCTTAGCTATAGAATCTGTAAAAAAAGTGTTGAAGTGAGAACTCAGTTCCTTGTCAGTTAAACTAGGGTAAGGGCAGGGGTTATTTTTAGACCCAGGATGGAGAAGAGAGTTAACAGATTTCCAGAATTGTTTTGGGTTCTTATAATTATTGGACTGAAGTTTATTGTAGTAGCTTTTTTTGTCCAAGGAGATTAATTTTTTTACTTGGTTGCAGAGTTGGGTATATTGGAGGAAGTCAGAAGATAGTTTACTTTTTTGAAAACACTTCCAGGATTTGTCTCTGAGATGCATGGTAGTTTTAGTCTCTTTGGTCAGCCATGGAGCAGAGTTGGCTTTGATTCATTTGTTTCTTAGGGGGGCAAGGGAGTTAAGAGTATATAGGAAGATAGAGTTAATATGCACTACAGCATTGTCAAGGGAGAGAGTGTTAAGGATTTGCCAGTTGATTTGTTTGAAAATGTTTGAGAAAATTATGGGGTTGAAGTTGCTAAGGTTACGAGTTTGAATGTAATGATGTTGGAATAGGGTGGGGTTAGCTGAGCGATGAATGAAGGCAGGGAGATGGTCACTAAAGGAGTCAGGGATAGTGCCAGAGAGAGAGATTTTGTTTGGATGGGAGACTAAAATCCAATCTAAGATGGATCCTGGGGGGTGGTTTTTGTTAGGTCGCGTTGTAGAATGGATTACTTGGGAGAAGTTGAGGAGGTTGATGGCTAGGGAGGGGGGAAGGTGAGTTGATTTTGTTCCAGTCAATGTTGACGTCACCTAAAATAATGGTTTCATATTTTATTTCCGATGAGGCCCAGTGGAGAATATTCTTGAGGGTGGAGATATTATCGCCAGGGGAGATATATAAGGAGATGAAGCAGATATTTTTATGTTTATTGAGTCAGAGGAGACTTGCAGTTATTTCAGTATTTTTGAATTGAGGGACTGGGATATGAAGGGGGATTATGGAGAGAAGGTTAGAGTAGATTAGGGCAGAGCCTCCACCTTTTTATTTAAAAGCTCAGTCCTTAGGATGCTGAAACCTGGAGGTAAGATTTCAGAATCAGAAATATGAGGTTTTAGCCAGGTTTCGGAGATGGCTAAGATGTCAGGTTGGTTGTGATTGATCCAAGCATGGACATGGTGAATTTTGTTGTTGAGGCTCTGGGCATTGATAGAGAAGACCTTCAGGGTGCTAAGAGAGGAAGTAGGAGAAGAAGGAGGAGGGGGGAGAGGCTTATTTGAAGTGAGGGAGGAAGGGGAAGGAGTTGTTTGTACTGAGGCAGGGGCCTGGGTTAGGATTAATGTCTCCAGATAAGGCACGGATATTACACAAGACAACTTTTTGCCTTTTAAGTTTGGTATGTGGGAAGTTGTTAGGCGTTAGTGGAAATGTAAGAGAGAAGCTTTTTGTAGATGAGGAGAGATGTTTGGGATGGAAAAGGTGAAGTAGGTTAGTTGTGATAAGGGAGGGAGAAATGGAATGGAAGTGAGAGAGTAGGAGAGGTTGTGGGTGAGTGAAAGTGATAGTTTCAGTAGAAGGAAGGTATGGGTGAGGTTTTAAGGAGTATGAAGTAGCATGATAGAGAGGAATAAGAAAGAAGAGAAGAGAGCAGGGGAGTCTGAAAGTATAGAGGATTTGGGAGGGCATGTTTGGAATGGGAGGGTTAAGGAAGGGAGAAATAAGAAAGGAAGTAAAAAAGAAGTTGTGGTGAGAATGAAAATGAGAGGAAGGGAGGTATAACTTATGGATAGGAGGGGGGAGGTTAAGTGTAGAGAGAAGAGGAAGGTGTAAGAGTAGGTGGGGATATCAGAGGGTGATTGGTATTAGATAATTGATGAAGGTTAGATTGAGTTGGTAGAAGACTGTGATTGGTTAAAGGATAAGGAGGGAGGAGTTAGTGAGGTATAAATGTAGAGGTGCTGGGGGTGGGCGGAATTTGGGGGCAGGGTAGGGGAGCAGAGTGAGCCTGCAGGGCGAACGGAGCGGGAAGAGCCAGAGGAGGAGAAAGTGAGGAAGACCATCAGTACAGAGTGAATAGTCTGAAGGTAAGTTCAGCAGGGATGTGCATAGGTAAGGTAAGAGTAGCAGAGATGTGAATGGGGAGTACAGAGAAGTGGAGTTAAAGGGTAGATGTAAAGGAGAAAGACAGTGGGAGAAGGAAGAGACTTCAGAAAGGGTTAGAGGAGGGCTGTAAATAAAGCAAAGAGTGGCTAGGGATCCAGGACAATAGAGAGGGAGAGAGCAGAGGGAAGATGTTAGAGGGCTGTATTAGGGGAGATGAGAAGGGAGAGGGAAAAGTAGTGGGGATAGCAAGAAGGTAGAGAAGCATCACCTAGTGGTCAGTCAGTCTGAGGCAGTAGAGACCCCACGGAGAGAGTCAGGAAAGGAAGGAAGGAGCTAACAGGGTTCAGGATAGGGGGTAATGAAAGCAGGGAAAACTAAAGCAGCAGAGAAGAGGGTTGAAATTAAGGGGAGAACTAGGAGTGCAAGCAATAAAGAAGAGGGGGTAGTGGCTGCTGGCTAATCTGGGTAATGATAGGGGGTAATTAAAGCAGGGAAAACTAAAGCAGCAGAGAAGAGGGTTGAAATTAAGGGGAGAACTAGGAGTGCAAGCAATAAAGAAGAGGGGGTAGTGGCTGCTGGCTAATCTGGCAGGGATGCGTACTATGACCTAGTAGAATCAACTGAAACTGCACAGTTTACAAAGTTCACATACTTTCTTGTAATCCTTGCTGTAGGAAGAACCCAGGGAGCATTAGCAAGGCCCTAGAAGTTTTGGAGTTAAGAGTTCATTTAGACTGTTCTTGGCCAGAGTGTTCAGGAGGGTACTTTTCAGGGGGTTAGGGCAGGGTAGGCAGGAGCCCAAGTTTCTTGTAATCCTTGTTGTAGGAAGAACCCAGGGAGCAGTTGCAAGGCCTTAGAGGTTTTGGAGTTAAGAGTTCGTCATCAAACCTTTCCATCAAACCTTTCCATCTCTAATGCCTCACAGAAAAAAATCAAAGTTGCATTTGGGCTGAAGTAGTGGACAATAATTACTGGTGACATAATAAAAACTGTCTCTTATACTGGAGAAAGAGAACTGAGTTTAACTTTCTTTATATCAAAATCTGATCAAAATAGCAACCAGACATTAATTTACTTCTGTGCATGCAACAGTACTGTAATAGATAACACTGCTTTGAAACTTACTCTCAGTTAATTAGTGAATATTGTTGAAAATGTAGTTTTCATAAAGGAAGAAATCTTTACCTGGTTGAAACAGCATCTTAAATCCCCCAAAAAGTATGCCTCAATTAATATTACAGATTGCCCATGAGACCATACCTGATAAAATGTAACACATTTTTAAACTTTCAGTCACACAAAAAACACTTAATGGTTACTGCAAACAGTCACAGCACACTAAAGCTACACAGTTAGTAACACTTAAAAAATTCAAGCGTGCCTTGAAAATGTGCAAACTAGTTCTAAGGTGGCCAGGATTACTGATGATTTTTTTCATTCAAACCTGACCAAAGTAAATGCCATTCAAAGTATAATACATCCAGAAAATGGAAATGCATCCAACTTGACAGCTCACGAATTAAGCTGAACACCATCTATTTTTAGGTAGGACAAGGCTTCTTTATAAATACCTGACCAAATTCACCATTGGCAGTTTTAACATTTTATTTGCTTATTTCCAAATAAATTGTACTGCAGTGTTTAAATACACATAACTTTATGTATAAAGTTATAAACTGCTAGGCATACTTTTGGTAACAAATGTCGAATTTCAATTACCAGTCACTGTCCGATGATGATCCCTGATTGAAGCTATCAATTCCATGACCATCTAAAGAAAACTAAACCAAAGTACTGACTTTTTCTTGCTCTCTTTTTCCCAGCACACAAAGCATGGGAAGAGAAGAAAGCAAGAACCAATTAGTATGTAGCAGTCCGATCTCCTTCTACTTTGCTGTGGTTACAAACTCCATAGACTTCTGGGCATCACACTGATGCCTTCTCTCCTTAATCTGGACTGCTTTTACAGCAGTCCGAATTTACAAAAACTATTTTTTTTAAAAACCCAGAACTTGCTGAGCATACGCAGTTCGAGTTCCGGGACTTTTAACAGCACAGCGAGTCTGTCAGTCGGACAGCTAAGCAGCAACCAGCCAGTATAACAGAGTAGTAGTAGTATACAAAAATAAATATTTTATTTTTTTTTTAATTCTTTTTCTTTCCACAGCTGGGGAGAGCTGCAGTCCTGCTGTCCAATGGCATGAGGCGCCACTGCTGCTTTATTCATAACATTTAGTGAAGACAGGAATATATTGTGCTATGTAAGTAATGATCCATATATGAGAAGCAAGCCTGGAAAGAATATATATATATATATATATATATATATATATATATATATATATTAATGTTAAACATTAGACCACAGCTATGGGACTTCTGCAGAAAAGTGAAACTAATGACACCTTATGGAGCTCAACTGTCACCCCAAATTCAAAATGTTTGAGTAATCTGACAGGGTGCACGAACTAATCAGTCATATGGCATAGGTGAAATTATTGGGTCAAAAGGGTCACCTGGAGGAGGCATGATAGTCCAGCTTATGGACAAAATTGTGTTGGAAAATTTTCATGAACTGGTAGGTAGGTAACAACTTGTATTTTTAGCCATTTAGCAAGGGCATATTTGCCATTTAAGGCTATATGAAAGCAGAAGCAGAAAAGCATTGCTTCATTTGAGGAGCAACAAACAGGAAGATGATGGAGAATAGTAGAGGACAGCATAGTGGGTGTAAAATGTGAAGATAAAGAAAAAACTTTGGTGCAGAGTTGGAACTAAGACCTGGTTGAGGTCAGCAGTCATGAATTTTTTAATTCTGAATACTAGCTGAAGGTCTTTTTTCTTTCGCCTTTTCCTGGTTAGGCATTGCCACAGCGGATCACCTGTCTGCTCATGAGTGGCAGTGGAGTTTTTACAGTGTTGAGTTGCCAGCCTGGTGCTCAACCTCCCACAGAAGGCACACACACTCACTTCTAGGGCCAATTTAGAGTTTCCAATCCACCTAGAGCATGTCTTTGGGATGCAGGAGGAAACCAGCACACCCTGAGGAAACCCACACAACCATAAGGAGGACATGCAGATTCCACACAGAAGGCACCCTAGCCAAGGATCGAACAAGAGAACCTCTTGCTATGAGGTGACAATGCTAACTGCTGCACCACCATGGCCACCCACTAGCTGAAGGTCTATGAAGGATGGAAAATGTAATAAAACACATATAATGCCGAGAAGCCAAGGTGTATTGTTATTCATTCTAATTGATTTTTTTTGTTCCAAATGGCATAATAAATGTATGTTTTATATATGAAAGTCTCCAGTATCTCAATGAATTTACACGGGTGGTATATGCATGGAAAGTTGGACAGACAATTGCCATTTTTAGACTCTCACAGTATCTCTGCTGCCAAGTGCAAACCATACTTTCGGCTATTAATTCCCTATGGCATTGCAATGGTCATGTTCTTTTGTGGTTTTCTGGTGATTACAACTGGAAATGAATTACTACAAAGAATTGTGGAATGACAGGTGGGGATAAGATTGTGCTGGCAAATATAGTTGCCAACTACAAGGTTGTGCCTGCTTTGAAGAAACAAATCAGAGAAGATAACCTGCAGTTCTACCTGGTAACCTTTATGTGATGTACACTAAAGAGAATTCAGACCAACCAAGCCCTACAAAAATCCTGTCTTTTGAAAAGAAAAGAGAAGCACTGAAATTTTATATACATAAGGATAGAACTACTTGCATGGACTATGACAAACCTAAGAGAGAATTGCTTTTTAGTGCCGGTAACCACATGAAATACAAGGCAAATTTTTATAACTGGACTTTTAATTTTAATATAATGATAACAGCACACATGCATGATTTAAAGCACATTTTAAAGCTTTGTCTTGAACCTGATAAGAATAGTAAAATACAAATGCTGGAAAGTTTATCATAAGACAGGTTTACAAGACCTTTGCCTAGTAATATAAGAAAATGGGTTCTGCAAAATGATCTGAGGAACTCTGATAACCTAGTAAGCAAGTCATGAACAGTTCTCTGTGAAACAAGATGTAGCAAATTAATGTGTTAATTTGTGTTAAATGTGTGCATGTGGTGGGGTTTACATTGCTAAATTCTATAATGTTAATACTGAAGAAAATGCTACAAGTAGAAATGTGAAAACTGAAAGTCATATCTTTAAATAATATTATTCCTATGGAGTGTGACAAGACTAATGTTAGAATAAGTCAGTCTGATTTATGTAATTGTGCTTTAAATAATCCAGAAAAAAATGTGCTGTATTTTCAGAAGCAATGGAGATTTAAGCTTTACTATATATTCCAGGAGCATGATTATTTTTATTAAAAATCCCCTGGAATTCTAGCATAAGATTAGAAACAACCAAAATGTGTGATAATATGCAAACTTGGTGGTAGAAAATGAACATTTCCTTACCCATCCAAGAGAACAGGGACAATACTGGCAGAAAATAAGGATGCAGAACTCAGCTAAAACATAATAACTTTAATGAAACAACTGGTAAAACAAAAAAATTATAAGCACTTTCACTCCTGACACAGGTCTTCTTCAGATCCTTAAAAACTCATTGAAGCAAACATTTAAAAAGAACTGAGAACCAATCAGAAATAGAAAACAATATGGTTATATGTAATATTATGAACTAAGCATCATCCACTCCATTATGAGATTGTTAATAACATATTTTAGTGAGTGTTTTCTCATATGGCTTATGTGGGATCTTTGTCAGCAGTGTATTGGGCTGTGCTGTATTGGTTGATTATCTGATCGGTCTGGTTTTGGTGACATTAGCTGCACTTTGCGAGTATCTATTCACTATTATCATGTTTTAATGTTGCCAATTGATTGGTGTTTGCATGACCGATCATGTTCTACTTGGATTGATTAGTTCATTGGTTAGATGTGTTTTCTTCTTGTATTGTGGTTGGTCACCTACCATTCAGCCATTTTACTTTGAGGCATACCTTTTTTGTTAGTAATTTTTGTTTTATTTGATTTGTGCTTTCTTTTATATATTATTTGCATTGACAAGGGTCTTTATAACTTGATGTTCTATGGTAATGTATTTGTGTATGATGAGGTCTGAGTTATTGGTTTTCATTTTATTATTTTCAATGGGTCACGAAGCTTGGATGATACTTGTCTATCCTGTTCATTTGCAACTCTATACATTTTTTAATTGTTGTTAGTATATTTATCTTTCATTTATGTTGGTGCATTCCTGATCTGTTTTAATGTAGTAATATAAACTAGACAATAGCCAGTTTATTATGATATTGTTAATGATATCTTTTAGTAAGTGTTTTAGCCTATATGGTTTATGTTTTCCATAGGGTGTAGACTTCTGTTTTATTAGCGATGCATAAATACATTGTAAGATTTTATCTGGTTCAGTTTTTGTTGAGCCATTGTTCAGAAGAGAAGTAATACATTATGCTTAAATGGACACCATTGGTTAAACTCTGTACTATTTTGATTGCTATTTGGCCTACAGTTCATGCTCATTATTTTTGTATCCTTTAGCCCAGTTGTGGATGCCTGACCTATCCACTTGCATTATGATTAACAAGCTGACAGGATGTGTAATTGTTGGCCATGTTACTATTAGGTGTATGTTTTAATGAGTGTTTTATTATTCTTAATGATGTATATTGTTTTCTATTTCTGATTTGTTCTCAGTTCTTTTTAAACATTTGCTTAGATGAGTTTTTATGGATCTGAAGAAACACTGTGTCATGTGTGAAACCGCTTATCCATTTTTTGTTTTTTTGTTTTTTATTTTTACCAGTTGCTTCATTAAAGTTATTATGTTTTAGCCAAGCTCTGCATCCTTATTCTCTGCCAGTATATTCCCAGTTCTCTTGGATATGAATACATTCCACTGGTATTTTGGTCTGCTTTATTCCCTTACTCATGTAGAAATTCTAACAGTTCTGGGAAAAGAGGCTTCCTTTGTCTGTACCCTCTTACTTTACTTATGATGTAGTACTAGAAACTATTCTTCCCATTTTATAGTACTTGGAAAATGTGTGAGGGGAGGACTCTAAAAACATAGTATGGCATGCTGGTACACTAAGAAAGAAAGCAATAGAGCAGCAACTCAATACACCTATTCAGTATAAGAATGGAAGGAGAGCAGGGCAGTGAAATACAGTGGATATAAAAAGTGTACACACCCCTCTTAAAATGCCAGGTTTTTGTGATATAAAAAATGAGACCACAATAAATCATTTCAAAACTTTTTCCACCTTTAATGTGACCTATAATCTGTAAAATTCAATTGAAAAACAAGCAAATCTGTTAAGGGAGAAATATAAAAAATTAAAAACGTACAATAAGCTCGTTGCATAAGTGCACACACCCTTAAACTAATACTTTGTTGAAGCACCTTTTGATTTAATTACAACATTCAGTCTTCTTGAGTATGAGTCTATTAGCATGGCACATTTTGACTTGGCAATATTTGTCCACTCTTCCTTGCAAAAGTGCTCCAAATCTGTCAGATTGTGAAGGCATCTCTTGTACACAACCCTCTTCAGGTCACCCCACAGGTTTTCTATTGGATTTAGGTCTGGGCTCTGGCTGGGCCATTCCAAAACTTTAAGTTTCTTCTGGTGAAGCCATTATTTTGTTGATTTAGATGTATACTTGGGGTCATTGTCGTGTTGAAAGGTAAAACTTCTCTTCATCTTTCTAGCAGATGCCTGAAGGTTTTGGGGCAAAAGTGACTGGTATTTGGAACTGTTCATAATTCCCACCATTTTGACTAAAGCCCCAGTTCCAGCTGAAGAAAAGGAACCCCAAAGCGTGATACTGCCACCATGATGCTTCACCCTGGGGATGGTGTTCTTTTGGTGATGCGAAGTGTACTTTTTGTACCAAACGTACATTTTGGAATTGTGGCCAAAAAGATTAACGTTGGTCTCATCAGACCATAACACATTTTCCCACATGCTTTTGGGAGACTTGATATATTGTTTTGCAAATTTTAGCCAGGCCTGGATGTTTGTCTGTGTAAGAAAAGGCTTTTGTCTTGCAACCCTACCCCATAGGCCAGACATATGGAGAATATGGGAGATTGTTGTCACATGTAGTACACAACCAGTACTTGCCTGAAATTCTGGCAGCTCCTTCAGTGTTGCTGTAGGTTGTTGTCCCGTATTTTTTCCACTTTTTAATGACTGTCTTCACTGTGTTCCATGGTATATCCAATGGTGTGGAAATTTTTTTGCACCCTTCTCCTGACTAATACCTTTCAACAATAAGATCCCTTTCCTGCTTTGTAAGCTCTCTGCGAACCATGGCTTTTGCTGTAGCAGACAACTGAATAAATGTCAGGAAAATCCTACTAGAACAACTGAACTTTATTTGGCGTTAATCAGAGTCTCTTTAATTGAAGGTAGGTGTGTACCCAAGAAGACTGAATGCTGTAATTAAAGCAAAAAGTGCTTCAACAAAGTATTAGTTTAATGGTGTGCACACTTATGCAACCAGCTTATTGTACATTTTTTTATTTTTCATATTTTTTCCCCTAACAGATTTATTTGTTTTTCATTTGAATTGTATATGTTATAGATTATATTAAAGGAGGGAAAAGTTTTGATATGATTTATTGTGGTCTCATTTTTTTTAATATCACAAAATCCTGGCATTTTAACAGGGGTGTGTAATTTTATATCCACTGTATAAAGTTTCTAAATCAACACAGGATAAAAGAGTTGGCATAGCATGTATAAATGGGGCTACAATTTGAGTGTGATAGAAAGCACTCCCCAGTGATTGAGCAACAGAAATCTAGCATGTAGGCAATATCAGTATAGGAAGTGAACTGCGATTAACAGGGAACTCTGAAATAAAATACAGTATAAGACAAAATCTGCTTAACAGCTTGAATGTTATGTAAGAAACCACCCTTATTTTTTTCAGAAATCACAACTTTGTTTAAAGGCACATATTTGGTTTCAGTAAATGAGTGTAATAAAAAAAAAATATGATGAGGTTACATTTATTGTCTGCTAAGAACACACCCCAGTACATAATAAAGTGTTAGGTTCTTGCCACAAGCACCTTTATTGCCAATAACATATTCTTATTAGACAACAAACTATACATGGCAGTGTGTTGTTCTGTTTATACAGGATCTGTAATTGGGTTTTTTTGTACAATGATGCGTATCAATGGTAGACATAAGTAAGAATATTTGTATGCATATAATAATGTTTAAAGAAAGGAGCTGATCTAAAGTATTTGTAGTCTTACTTCATGAGCAGTGGTTTATCTTTTGGTGGGAACAATGCCTGGTATGTATTTCTGGATGCTAGACTGCCATGTGGATGATAGAGAAGTGCTTCTATAGAACAGAAGCACTGGCTTTGTATTTTGTGACTGAATTATCTGTAATACAGCACTTAGTTCTTCCGAAGAGTTTTGGCTGACTAACAATGAAAGGCAGAAAATAAATATAAGTATCAGATCAATCAAGGCCAAAAGTATACTTTCTGAAGCTGCCACCTTAGAAAATCTGTTGACCTGCATGGTTTAAGGAATCATTTTGATACTCTGAGAAATTTCTGTGCAAGTGTTAGCAACTTTCTCTGCTTATGCTATGCTTGTTGGCTTACCAGGCTGCAAGTAGTACTTCTGGGCAGAAATGTATCCCTTACTTTGGTATGTCTCTGCCCATAGTGTATCAGGTAGCTGTTTCATGCTGTTACATAAAAAGTCAGGTCTAGTGTAAAACATTTGTTCATTTTGTCTTCCCTGTTTTCCTACTGCAACGTTGCAAGCAACATACTTGACACATGTAAAAGGTCAATGGGAGCCGGATAGTTTTGTACAGTGCCATCCACCTCATTATTGTCCAGTTACTGTTACTGCTTTGGAACTCTGTTAAACTAGAAGAACTTCGTTAAACTAGAAGTTGGCATAAACTATGTACAGTGTGCTTCTGACACTCTCTCTATATGAAAAAAATATCACTGGGTTAACTTTTTGAGTATTTTATAGTATGTGATTATTTCAGTATTTTACATTTTATGGTTTTTGCCATTATGTTTAATATTTTCTAGTTCTAAATTTACTGTTTTCATATTTGTTGGTGTATTGATCATATTTCTTGTTTTTACTGAAAGTTGCTGGTGTATCTTAATTTCTAGTGTATCTGGGGCTGAAGAATATATTTTGTCCTTAGGTGCAGAGTTTTGGAAGAAGTGCAGGTGAGGGTATTGGTCAATGTTCATTATTTCAAACTCTGGACCTCCTGAGAAATCATCCATGACTTTACCAAGGATTAAAGAGTAATTATATAACCCTTATGGAAGCATTAGTCCACTGTGTGCTTAAATTCAGACATTCTAAGATCCAGTGGGAGACTATGCAAGAGTTTACAAGTTCTTTCATGAAGTGATCTTCCCACTAGTGTAGTATTATAAATAGTATTCTTCACAAATGTACAATTATTTCTAATTTCCAGGAAATATTACCTAAATTTGATTTTAAATAGTTCTGCTGTGGCACCATTATTCACACATTTATATATTAATAGTGAGTCACCACTAATCAATCTGTAAGTAACTGAATACAGCCTGTTTTTATAACTCAGAAGTTTAACTTTACTAATTTGTGTTATATGTAGTCATTAAACCCTGACCAGTCTACAGTACTGAGAAATGTTATAGTCATAGGTCATTATACAATATTCAGTGACTGGTCTGACTACTGCCTTGTAGATATGGAGAAGCACATTTATGTGTCCTTTTTAATTTACTTATATCCCTACTAGCTATACTATGCTATATGTCCTTTTTAATTAAGTATCGATACCCGGTTACCATTTGTACATTATCTGCATACATCAGTTCCCTATCAGCAATAACTCTTAAGTCCTTTATCTTTTGTTTTCTCCTCTGAGTATAACATAGTTGACTGCATATGGATAACATGGACTGTTTTTACCAAAGAGAAGCACTGTTTATTTTTCTAACATTAAAATCAATGTGTTTTCTTCTTCACGAAAGATAAAACTCATTCCCGTATTTTTGCAGTTTAACTTGATCATTGACTGTATTCACATTTATCCTGATTTTTGTCTCATCTGCAAATCTGATAGTCCAAATGCCACTGATCATTGCAAAATCAGACATAAAGGTAGTACACAACATTGGTATAAGAACAGATCCTTGTGGTACACCCACAGTGAGTTAGGTATCCCCAGAAATAACTCCTTTGTAGATGTTGACCAATCAGAGATCAGTTTTATTACCATTTTATAACCTCCAACATAAAACATGCACATTGCATCTGGGTAGTTTTTTATTTTTTTCCCTAAAAAGATAACTATTTTCTTTTTGATGGCAACTGAACAAATTATTCTCTTTACACATTCAAATATATGCCCATTTGAACTCCTTCTTGTATTCTTGAATCTTCACTACATATGTATAAGAAATTTTAATTCTTGTAATTTTAAATCTGTAGTAGATATCTGTAGATCTCTGTTAGAGAATTCCTGTCAATAACAAAATAAAATAAATAAAGGAAATAAACATTTACCATGCACTTTAAAGGCACTTGCCTATGGAAAGTTAGTCATTGTGTTTTGTGAATGACAGTACAGTTACAAAAACAATTTATGCCCTCATCATTTTTCTGCAAAGGTGAAACTTGTGACCTACCTAGTTTTCCTTCTCGTCAAATCTGGGCTTTCTTTCATATCAGGTGGACTATAATAAATATAGAAAAGCTCATTCTTTAGACGTATCTTCTCTGAATGCAAATGTGTTGGTCCTACGTTTTTCAGAAAACCCACAGCAATCATTAACACTTTCCAAGATACTAGCTATCATTCCGTTCACCTTCTGTAATGTCTCCCATACAGGAAGCCAATGAGGTTAATGGAACAATTTTAGAGAGCCATAAAGAATATTATGGCTGTTTCAAAGGATGAAGTCCCAGAAGAAAAAATAATGAAGGCCTACAGGAGCATTGCACATAAACCTTAGGGCACTCCTCTTTAAATGCCAGTGGTGATCCTAACACAACTACTGATAGTAAAAAGCAAAATTCCCAAATGTATTACTTATTTATTTATTTATTCATTCATCCATTCATTTTATTCATTAATTTATTTATTTATTTTATACAGGTCAAAAAATAATGGAAGCTGCATCCTTTTGAAAATTTAATCCTAGGTGAAACTGACTTGATTTTATATAGTGCAATTTATTAAACCTGCAGTTACTAACATGCCAATATCTGCAGACCTCAGGGGTACAGTCTTTCCATGCATACTCATATGTCGCCCACTTTAAACAGAATTGATGGGGTAAGGTTTGCTACTGCTGGTTACTCTAAAGGCAGAACTAAAAGAGTTGCACATTAACTCACATACTTGTGCAACCTATTTTATACTGATGGCACTAAAAGAAAATTTAAGTCTAGGCAGCAGGAGCATTTTTGAGGACACTACCAATGCACATTTTTACAATCCTCTTGCAACTCATTTGTACATTCAGGACAGCTTAACATTTTCAAAGCTACTATAACAAAACAGATTTGTGTTTCTAAGAGATGTAGAAAATCTGTAAATGATCATTTAGTACATAAACACGGTACTATTGTTTTAAAGAATGATACTTTAAAAATTTGAGTTCTCAGCCATGAATGTAACTGAAATTACTCTCTTAATTGTTTGTTTTTACTAAATGCAGAAATGTTTCTCTGTGTATATTCTCTGGAAGGCTCACCCAAGGTGTTAGGAGTTTTAACAACATTTTTCTGACCTCTGCAAGCTGCCAATAAGAAGCAATGTTTAAGTTAATGGGCTATGAATTACTTATATTTTGGTAGCCCAGTGAAGATTTCCTCAACGTTATGCATGGTTCTAATTCCAAACCACTTTGTTACTAAAAATAAGACATTGTGTCTCTTAGTTCTTAACAAAGTGAACAAAGTCTAATTACATCAATAAAGAAAGAGTACTATTTTTATACACATCCAGCATCGGGAATATTAATACCTTACCCAGTGTTCCTTGAACTGCTGCTTAGGTCTAACCAGTTAAAGAATGGAATGTAGCCCCAATAATATATTAAGTGCTTCACAAAAGCTTTATGGTGTTGAATGAGCATATACCATACCACCTGTAGAACAAGGAAATGGGAGAGTACTAGTCTTATAAATAAACAGATAAGCAGGAGTTGTCCTTTACACATAGATACAGTAGTATGCAAACCCTGACCTTGTATATAGCAAATTTACAGCTACAAGGGACGATTTAATAAATCACAGTTTAGTGCCAATAATTATACATGATAATTCACAAAAAGTAAGCCCAAAACAGATGAAAGTTGTGCTACTAAGTTTTTCAATTAAGACAAGCTGAATGATTGAATGCAAAAGTCTAATATAGATTTCTTCCATTATAAAGTGTGTGTTTAAAATTCAGCACCAGGATTTCTACTTATCTTTGCTTCAGGACAGAACATTATTTTTTTTTCTTTTCCCTGTCTAATGGAATATTAAATTGCTGTATGTGAGACATTTAATTCCAGGTTAACTACTGCTTTGAGTAGTAGTATATTAAAAATGCTTTATAATTTATTTAATATCCCAAGCATTTGTTTCTCATAAAAAAAGAAATAAAAGCTAGATTAAAAATGATTAGTTCAAGACTGCAGTATAACCCAACAGTAATTACTGTAGCTCACTTTATTCTTATCAGCTGTGTTTATGCAGACAGAGGAAAAACACCACTCTTAAAAAATATGAGAGGCTCAAAAGAAAGACAGAGTAAAAGCTTAAGCTTCCTAACAAACGTGCATTAGAGCAAATATCTGCACCAAACAAACCATTTTTGTCAGAAAAAATGTTCAATATGTGTGTGCCCAAAGCAGTTTGTAACTACTGTACCTGTTACATCTGGTTGTACTTCAATCATTTAACTATGAAGTCCCATACCATTTTGTAAAACGTGAAGAGGGACTGCAGAAATGGGTATATTTTGTCTACTCAAATGGCACGAAGCACATGAATTTTTTACATGTAAGGACATTTATGCCCTAATGTGTCTATGTGTTTCCTTATCACTTTTTCAGAACAAAATCTCATAATATTTAAGCATATCCTTCTGGTCAGATACTCTTATGAGATCTGTATGCATGTCTGAAAATCTTGTATTTTACTTGACATAACCATGTCTGCCAAAAGTTTGTCAGTATCTGTACCACCATCGAACTGAAATATTGAAATATGCATTGTAGTGTTGCCTGTTAGCCTCCTAGTCTCTAAGGCTTCCCTGCAGGTGATCACAGTGGGATATAAGTTGCAACCAGTCAGCTATCATTGATACTATTTCTGTTACAGTGAATACATGCTCAGTAAATATATTCAGAAGCAGTTCAACTTCAGAATATGGTTTTCATGTCTGCTATATTTAAAATGATGGCCATATCTTGTTTGTCTTTTGTTTTTGAATTAAACACATGTTCATAGTCCTTCTGATTATTTCCAGAAGATATCCTACATGAATACATTAATATAATGGGGTGGGAGGTTGGCATAATGGTTAAAGTGTTTTACCATACCAGATTTGATTCTCGTGTGGGTATTGGCTAGGCTTAAAATGACCCACAAGGGCAGTTAGGCTAGTACTAATCTATGAACCTATGAACCTATATCTGTTGTTTGTTTCATCAGACTGCATGCATTTTACCACTAAGTTTCCCAGGATTTAGTCTGCAAAAATGAATACAATACTAAGATGAGCCCCTACTCATCTAACAGTACTGGGGCATCCCACCCTTCTACTGATTGTGCCCCTTGTTATGTACTCTAGCATATTCTTTTCATAGTGCATAGTCACCTGGGCATCAAAATATAAGATATTGTCTATTCTATTTTCTGAATCATGACACAAAACACAGAGGTGATTGGACCATCATGTTTTATAATGCAACCAGCTTCTACTTTCAGATTCCAATAATCATTTGTTTGATACTAACTAGTATTGCAACTGTCCAATAAAGCTTATTATATCCCTTCTGTGTTGCAGTGTTTTTGGCAGTGACACACCAAAGAGGTTTTCCTTGTATAATTCTGATTTATTGTGTTTCCACAACTGTTTTTATTTTCCTTTTATTGCTGTGTTTTTTACCAGACCATAGAAAATTATTAACAGCCCAAGTCTTCTTTCAAGCATTTCTGGTTTCACATGTGTGCTGTAAACATAGTTTGAGATGAAGAGAGGCCCCTTCAGATACTCTGAAAGGTTGCTAAAGGAGCCTGTAAACATGACTGACCCTAAGACCAGACTTTATTGCTCTTGAAGTATTACTTCACTCATGCTAATCAGTCCTACTTGCACAGGGCATTTATTATTCTGCAGTGTGGTCCCTTCTGTACTCTACAAACCCTATTTCCCAATCAGGGAAGTGTATTATGTCTAATTAGCCCACATTATGGACGATACCAAAAGTTTCAAGTGTAGAACTTCTTCATTAATCTGCTCCATCCCAGCCTTGTGTGAAGTTACAAAGTATCCTGCACCAAGGAAGATACAGTTTTGCTTTTAAATACACCTACAACATGTCATTATTAATCAAATGATTGAAATACTAATTAACTAAAAGAAGAGTATGAAAAGGAACATAAAAACAGGTTTGTATCTTTGTTGCAATAAAGTAACTTCCCAGGTAATCAGACCCATACATATAGCATATTTTAATATATCAGTGATGGACACGAATTAAAGTTTTATTACAGAGTTTATCTTTTTATCAAAAACGTCTTATCAAAAAATTTTAATTATATCAGCTATAACTACGACCTAGAACAGACACTCAGCAACACTTACTAATAACCCAAGAACCAGTACCAGATAAATTCCTTATTTAATCCACGTGGTATTAAAGTACTTGATGTCCACATATTTCAGATATCTTCTTAAGTTATTAAAACTGTATTTTTAAATAGGTATTGAAGAAAGCATGTCAGACTTTATGCCTTCTGTATTTTGTGTTTGCCCCTTATAATAATAGTGAGCAACTGGGCTGTATGTGATATTCGTTCAGTGTCTCACAATTGCTCCAAAAATTGTAAATGGACTTTGCATATTATTTCTTATATGTGGATCTTTGGTGAGTATTATGGAAATAAGACAAAATACACAATAGCTATATACAGTTGCAACCAAAGCAGGCTAGTGGGTAAAATTGCTTAATATTAGTATCTACAAAATTCCCTTAAAGAAGAAAAAAACATGACTGGAATGACTACCAAAGCGGATGCCCTTGCTTTTATCACCCCTTCAGGCAGACTGTTACTACCACTAACTAGTCAGAATGATTGTTTGCATTTTTACATGAAATATGTAAGTATCAAAGCAAAATGTGGCTTAGCTATAGATTAGAGTGTATATAGGCATTCTTTATACCAAGAAAGAAAGAAATAAACATTTTTCTTTTTTCTTGCTAATGTATTAACTTTTTTTTTTTTTTTTTTTTTTTTTTTAATGAATTCCTTTTACTAATAATGAGAATGTTATAGGAGAGCATGAATACTAATAACTTTAGTAGTGAATTACTGGAGGTAAAAGTACAAAAGGAATTTAGATGAATAATAAACTATATTTACGTGATGTCAAAGGTGTCCTAATATACAACGTATAAATCATGAAGGTGGAATAACCTATGATATGCAGAGAATGATATGTAGATATAATGTTATGTGGAGAAAGTACTAGAGATATATGCAAATTCCATTAAGCGATCAGATTGCATCCTTGAACAAGCACAATGAATGGTCAAAGGAAAGAGAGAAAATGCACATGAACATGCACATGAATGCAAATTTTGAATTAAGGGTGATTTAAATAATGAGACAGATGTATACTCCATGCAGTCAGTTTGTCTCTCTATTTCATTTTACTCATGTGTGCTGAACATAAACCTGACCATAAACCTAACCCTACACATGAACTTCCAAAACCCCTTTTCCTTAACAGTTCTACAATACAAGTCACATGGACACACATACATACACACACACACACACACACACACACACACACACACACACACACACACACACGCACACACACACACACACACACACACACACACACACACACACACACACACACACACACACACACACACACACACAACCACACACGTGTACACATACACACACACACACACGTGTACGCGCGTGTGTGCTCACGTGCATGTGCGTGCACGCTCACACACACACACACACACACACACACACACACACACACACACACACACACATCATTTAAACTCTGCCTTACCAGTCACCATTATAATACAATGACTCTTTAATGCCCGCTAAACTTCACATTCCAAATGGTAAAATAATCTATCCACATGAAGTTATTATTTTTTTCAAAAACTTTTTTATTTGATTACCATCCAAACAAGTTAAAATGCAAATGAATAAACCACAATGAAACGCAAGAAATAATTAACTATATACAAACATACATAACAAAATTCAATATGAATTATACAAAACCATTAATATTTACCTAATAAATCTTGTAACTTCTGCCAAGATAAATGCTTATGTGTTACATTAGATGTTCAGTTAAGAATAGTTTGCATTTCTTTATTACACACATTCTTAGCTAAACATATAAAATTGTTAAATAAAATAATCTTTTCACTTTTCAAATTTGTTGCAATCACTTTTCTAGCAATGGGCAGAAGTGACTAAAGGAGAGGCACTTGTGGTTTTGGAATTACATCTGGAATCAGAACATTAAATAATATTAATGAATATGTAACATTGCAATTGTCTGCCCATAGAGCCTTAACAACATTTCTGAAATCATTCCAAAATTGCAATACTATTCTACATTCAATAATCATGTGTTTCCAATTAGCATCTACGGTTTCACCACATCTCCATTTTATTTTTTTTAATAAATCAGTGCAATTTTGTGAGGTGTTAAAAAAACTTCTATGTAGATATTTCCATATAAACAACTTCCAGTAAAGTGAAAATGTGTTAACAGATTTCAAATATATTTTTTTATTATCTGTTGAAAATGTATCATTAACTTTCATTGAATAGTCCCAAAAGGACAAATCAAATGACAAGTATTCAGCTTATAAGATCCTATATATGGCTGACATATAAGACTTATGTTTTGTCTCAACAGAATTGATACAGAAACAAAAATTGCACTAACTTTGGCAAAAAAATTATATCTATATTAAATATAATTTTTGTTGTATTATTTATGAATTTTCCTAAAATCCACATAGTTAACCAGTTATCTTCTTTAACAATATATCTGGCTAAAAGATAATTGGCCATCTAAAAAGTGGTACCAGAATTTTAAGTTCTTTTCTTTAAGAGTTGACATTTTACTTAATTTAAAAGATTCCAAACAATCTACTGTATAAGCCACAGGAAATATTAGAAACAGCAATTGTTTAACCAATCAACTACTATCTATCCCCATTTTAAATATAGAGAAAATATGGTTAATACCAAGAGTAAAATAATGAAATTCCCTTTCATTTTAAACAATAATCTCTTATAATCTTTTTACTGATGCCCAAAGAAGAACTTACTTGTTCCTCATAGCCACTGTTTGATATTATACTAATTTCATGTATGTTATTCCAGTTTGAAATATAAGAGGTATTTAGCCAGTGACTCAATATAGTGATAATAGTAGATTTTACATATTGTTCAATTTTAGGAAATCCAATTCTGCTGTCATCTCAACTTCTTATATGCCAATCATACACTATCCTAGGTTTTTGAGGATACCAAAGGAACTTGACTAAAACTGAGCTTAGCTGTTTAAAAAATTCTTTAGGAGGAACTAAGATCAAGGATTGTGTATAGTGTATGATTTTTGGTAAGATAACCATTTATATCAATGAAAACCTATATTCCATAGTGAAAAACATGTATTCCAATTATCAGTTAACTTTGTTATTATATTTATTAAAGTTAGATCATTTGAATTTACACTATCCTTCCACGTAGGTTTTATGATAATGCCTAAATATTGGAGTTGCTTATTTTGCTACCTAAAGTTATTATAGTCTTGTTGATAAGTATTTATTTTTTATTTATTAATAATGTTTCTGTTTTTCCTTGATTAAATCTTAGGCCAGAGGTCTTTTCAATGAGTTTAATTGATTTAATAATACAATGAAATGAAGATTCTATACTTGTTAATAGTATGTTGTCTGCAAATAACTGAATTTTTGAACAATAGCAATCATTTAACAAAAAAGCCTTTAATATTTGTGTCATTTCTTATAAAAGTAGCAAATGGTTCAATTGACAAAACAAACAGTAAGGGTGACTATGGGCAACCTTGCTTTGTTCCCTTTAGTATTTGAAATGGTGATGATAAACATGAACCAATTTTAACATAAGAAAAATAATTGTTATATAAGGGAGAAGTTATGTCCTTTAAGTATTTTATATAGGTATGTCCAACTGATGGAGTCAAAGACTTTATCTATGCCCAAGCTAATGACTGAGAGTTCTTTTTTGTTTTTGTTTGCAATATCAATCAAAGAGTCTAATAATGTTATATTGTACTTTCCAGTATAGTATATATCTTATTTGATCATTTCGAATTAAGTTTGGAATTATACTATTTAATCTCTTAGCTAATACAGACATAATTATTTTATAAACAACTTTTAATAAAGAAATAGGACAATAAGAGGAACATAATTTAGAATCTTTGCCTTGTTTTAAGATAGGTATAATTAAAGAAAATTTCTATGAGAGAGGTATAGTCATTTCATTTTTAATTTAACAAAAAGCTTTTAGCAATATCATTAATGTGTTATCTGGAGTTATTGTATACATTTCTGGAGCTATACCATCTTGTCCTGTTGCCTTATTATTCTTTATGTTTTTGATTTGCTCTTTCAATTCTGTAAATTATATTGATTTATCTAAGATCATAACTTGTTGTTTTGTTAATTTATTTTTGATGTTACTTTTTAAAAATTTTTCAATTAACTTGCCATTTTCCAAAATGAGATTTGTATCATTAATTTATTTTATTTATTTTTATTTATTTAAGTCTGATGATCAGGGAAGTCGACTGGGCCAAGAAGAGCCTGTTTTCAGTGGAGGCCCGGGGAGAAAAGCTCCACAATAATTGCAAGTTACATTTCACATGTTACAAAAGGGCATAGTTCATACAGCTAATCAAACATTTACAGATAAGCTCATGATATTTGCAATTGGCTTTTCTCAATGTTACAAAAATGAAAAGACATAATTCAGTACAGAAATGACAACAGTTACATAAAGTGAATATTTTTGTTATAAACTCACTTGTAGGTTTAATGTTTCAAAATATATAGCTACTAGCCATTAGTAGGTTAGGAAAATATTATGCATGGAGACGGTAATAGTATATTTGAGATTGGAGAGTATAGTACAATATATATTAGAGAGAGAATTAGTTTTTGGTAGGGGAGGGATTGTTTTGGGTGGGATGAAGTAATAGTAGAGGTAGTCGGATGAGTCAGTGCAAGATGGAATGAGGGGGTGAGGGGTTTAAGTTGGAGCATGGCAAGGGCATTCCCATTTGGAAGAAAGATGAGACTGTAGCTGAGATTTGAAATTTGTATGGTTAGGTAGGTTGCATAGGTGTGTGGGGAGAGAGTTCCACTGTTTAGCTAAGGAGTGTGACAGCAGTAGATGGCCAGGAGGTCATGCAGGTTTGTGGACCAGAAGGAGATTTTGGTTTTTGGATATGAATGAGCAGTTGGAAATGTAAGGTTTTAAGGAAGCAGCAAGAGCTGGGCAGTTGGCAGGTTTAAAGATGAGCTTGTGGGCAATGGTGACTTGTAGGTAACTGAGGTAGTTGGGTAGTTCAAGCCAGTTGAGGGTGAGGAGGGAGTGGCAGTGGTGGGATGAGTTTTTTGAATTGGTTGCAAATTTGAAAGTCTTGTGGTAGCAGGATTCAAGTTTGGACCAAAGGCCAAGATGGAGATTGGTGAAAAGAGGGGCATCATACATAAGGGAGGGGAGTAGGAAGATGGATGCAAGAGCTGATGGGTAGAGGGGCTTAGGAAGCAGTTGTGCCTGTAGAGGACACCTAACTTTTGGTGGGTTTTCTTGATTGTGGAGCAGATGTGGGTGTCATATTTTAGTTCTTCATCAATAATGATGCCAAGAAGTTGGTGTTGGGAACGATTTCAAAGAGGGTGTTGTTTTGGCTCTGTATGGTAAATGTGGATTTGTCAATGCAGGTTTTGGTAGCAGAAACAATGAATAGGTTGAAGGGAAGAGGGCCAGGAACAGAACCTTGTGGGTAACCTGTGGGTGTGGGAAGGAAGGGGGAGGTTGAAGTTTTCCATTGGACAGCTTGTTGGCAGTTGGACAAGTAGCTGGAAAACCAGGTGATGGTGGTGGTAGAGATGTGTAGGGTGGAGAGCTGGAATATAAGTAGAGTGTCTGAGATGGTGTCAAAGGCCTTTGACAGATCTAGGAATAGTGTGGATATGAACTTGCCTGAGTCATGTTCAAGGTTTATGGTTTCAAGAAAGGAAAGAAGGGCAGTCATGGTGCTGTGGCCAGGGCGGGAGCCATGTTGGGTAGAGGAGAGGAGATTGTTTAGTGTTAGGTGTGCCACAAGTTGTGCTTGTATTGTTTTCTCTATTATTTTAGAAAGAGGGGAAAGGGTGGCAATAGGCCTGAAGTTGGTGGTATCAGTATTTTTGCCACCTTTGTGGAGGGGGATAATGTAAGCATTGCGCCAGATAGAAGGGAAGTATGATTATTGTATGGATCTATTTATAAGAATAGAGATGGGATCAATGCTGTGTGCAGATTGTTTGAGGAAGGTGGGTGGAAGGTTTTTGGGTGCATTGCGACAGGGTTTGAGTTTGAGGAGAAGTCTTTTTATAGTGCTTGTGGGCATGGGCTTGAGGCAGAAGGATGTGGAGGAAGGTTAATGATTGGGGTGGTGGTTGAGGCAGGAGGGGTGGTGGTGGAGGAGGGGGTGGAAAGAAGGCCGATAGTTTAGCTATGCAGTCTATGAAGAATGAGTTGAACTGGCTGGCTGTTTCAAGGTTGGAGAGGTTGGGGTCTGGGCAGGGGTTTTCATTGTTGCCAGGATACAGCACGGATGAGATGGAGTCCCAGAATTATTTGGGATTTGTTGAGTGCAAGGACAGGAGTTTGGAGTAGTGGGCTTCGTGGTCTTTAATTATTCATTTTTTTGTGGAGTTTCATAGTTGCTTATACTCTAGGAGTGTGTTAGGGTTTTTATGTTTTTGATATTGTTTCCATTTTTTGTCCCTTTGGTGCAAGGCTAGTTTAGCATCTTTTGATAACCATGGACAGGGATTCCTTTTGATGCATTTGTTTCGAGGGGGGCTTGCTGATTGAGAAGGGTTAGGAATGAGTGATTAAAGTAGGAAACGGCATCATCTAGAGGAAGGGTTTTTAGAGGGGACCAGTCAGTATGCTTTAAGAATTCGGAGAAAGTTAAAGGTTTGAGAGAGGAGAGGTTGTGGGTTTGGATGTAGTGGTGTTGTTTATGTAGTGGAGATGGGAGATGGTCAGCGAAGGCTGGTAGGTGATCACTGAGTGGATCAGGTAATGTTCCAGCTTTGGTGATAAGGTCTGGGTGAGTTGTTAGGAAAGGTTTCAAGTATATCTTTTAAATCAGTTACTTTTTTGACCATATAATTAGTTTCATTTTTATGATTCATATTGTTTATTTTGTTTAGATCTGATAGCCAATCTATGTAAGTTTGTAGGGTTAATGGAGTATGATTGGAACTTAAGATTTTCCAAATGTATTGAAATGTTGTGGTTTAAAATTTCTAAGTATTTCTGATTTAATGTTGTCAATTCAGAATTTGCAATCTTATAATTCAGTTTTATATTTAGCTTTAATTTATCAGGTTTAGTTTGTAAATCTACCACTTCTCTATCCCACTCCTTTCTTTTTAAAAATATACAAAATCTTAATTCTACCATAAAGGTATGCTTTTAAAATATCCCATAGTATAATATTTGACACTTCCCCATTATTCTTGAACCCCAAAAATAAATTTGGAAACCCATTCTTGAAAACCTTTAATCATCTGCGAAAAAATCAGATCATCAGTTTTTATGTTGAAATTAAAAATTATTGCGTTATGATCAGAAAGTGGACATGACATTATTAAAACTGCACCTATTTTAAAATAGAAATTATTGGAAATAAAAACCTCAGCAATCCGTGGTGGTGCAGCGGTAGAGTTGTTGCCTCACAGCAAGAGGTTTTCCCATTTGATTCTCGGCTGCAGTGCAGGGAGTGACTTCTGTATGGAGTCTGCATGTCATCCCCACGGTCGAGTGGCGTTCTGAAAGACATGCATGAATGGGCGTGCCTTCGTTGAAGGTTAGGTGTCGAGCTGGCAACTCGCCACTGTAAAAACCTACTGCCAATCATTAGCAGACCAGAGTTCCACTGTGGCGACCCCTACCCGAAAAAGCCGAAAGACAAACAACAACATTGGAAATAAAAACCTCAATATTTGTTTGGGTTCCAAAACTAAATGAATAATAGGTATAACTAAGGGAATTTGCCATTTTTAACTCAAGGATACCTCTTACATTCAAGAAAAAGAATAACCAGCTCACACAGTGAAGGAAAATAAACTTTACTAAAACAACAGTGTAAAAACATAAAAATATAAGCGCTTTCATGCTTGCACTTGGCGCTTCATCAGATCTAACACAATCAAGCACAAACGACATTTAAATAAATCAATTAAATAAAACAAACAAATTAGAACCACATCCTCAACCCACGTGACTTCAATACAGGCTTCAAGCGAACATGATCGTTCAACCCCTTGCTCATGATAGCCTGTAATTCAAGTAATTTCTGCACATTCAGTTATATTACGAATGTCACCACCTATATTTCCATTTCTTAACAGTTCTAAAACAGAGAACTTAAAACAATGCAAAATACCATAGTGTAAAACATGTCTACAAAGAACTTTCCTTTTATTGGATTTATTTATATCATAAAGGTGCTCACATACCCGATCTTTAAAAGACCTGTTGGCCTTACTGACATTAAAACAATGGCAAACTCTACAGTCCACAATATATACTAAATCACGACTTCTACAGTTGGCAAAGAAACTAAACATGTAATCACACCCAGTATTTGGATGTGTAAAAGTATTCAAGCTCCTAATCTGCTTACAGATACTACAATTAATATAAGGGAACGTCCCAATCCTAATTAAAATGTGTGCATCCTTAGGGAGGGATTTATAACAAAGAAGTTTTTACAAGGATCTATTCCTCCTGTAACAAAATCTCGGGGTATCACCCCTAGGATGTCTTTATACAGATTGTTACTCATTAAAATATGCCAATGTTTCCTAACACATCACAGATCGAGACAACATTATTGTCTAGGTCCCATTCAATAAACACATCACACCGAATGACGTTTGATGACCTTTATTAAATTTCCATAAACATAACTTTGTTAACCAATATTTATTAATTACAACTGAAACATAGTATAGTTGATATTAATCACAGCATAAACATCCATCTAATTTTAACTAGGACAGAGTTACCGCATTAATCTTGACCCAGTAAGCAGCGTCCATTCCTCCACTCACTTACTTACAAAGCAGCATCCCATCACTCACTTCATTTACCATTTATTGAATTACACATCAAGCCAAATAAGCAGTGTCCTTATATCTGCTCACTTATTTTACTTATAAAGCAGTATCCAACTGTTCACTTTCCTTTGCCAACTCATTGAAATGAATATCCAACACCAGAGGGGTAACAGAAGAGGGTAAGCTTGCCCTTCTTCTCCACCCACCAGCCTAACCAGGCTTTTCCCCCTCTCTCCTACCAAACTTCCAACAACCTAACTGCCCATTAAAAGGCATTAAGCCAGACATCATTCAGTGTACTTCATCCTCTCTAATCAAACTTGATCCGTGTCATCGTCTCCCAAAGATCTATCACATAAATAGCCAAAGTAGCCCAATTGTTTAATGGCTGAAATTAAATCACTGATTCCTCTCCAATGCTAAAGTAACAAACCATAACCTCATAACCTAGCATAACCTCGGTATATTATCTAAATTCTCACTTGCCCATCTACCACTGGTAACTTTACAATGATTCCCAGGTCAATACCTGCCAAATGTACCACCAAAACACTAAACCCACACCACTCGAAACCATGCTAGAACAATTGCATACCATCATGCCTAACTGCATCCCTGTTGTACTGCCCAATGGACATAATGTCCAAAATTGAATTTTCTTGCAAATCAATATAACAGTAGTCCTGCCATTACACCAACTACCTGATATAAACAAGAAAATATTTAATGATCTCATAGCATTTGATGGCCAACAACCACCCTCTGAATGACTTCAATACATCCATAAAAGAAAATGCCACATGAACTGTAGCACAATAACCTCCATTACCAAATCCAGCCCTCACAACACACACTATCTTGCCAATAGCCAATGTCTGTAAATCTTCACACTATCAAACCTACCCCAATCCTTCAAACCAATGAACCACTGACCAGGATTAAGTTCACATGCCCTTGTCACGCATGTAACCATACTACTCACAGCTAACTCCTCCTTGACCGACTGAACTGCCTTGCCTTGCTCCCAAGACAGAGAAATAACCAAATCTTTCCCACCAAAACCTTCCCACAAGCAGCTGCACAAGAAATGTAACCACTATTGTGATGCCCTACCATATGCCTTCCTTATAACAGGTGTCCCAAAGTTCTGCAACCCAAATTTAACCACTCTAGCAATGCCCTACCCCAACACTACTTAGCCCAACCTTGTAAACCAATGAACCCCTCCCACACACTTTAACATCTACTAGAAAACCCAAAATTGTGCCCTGCTTAATCCTAATAACTTCAGCCTAGCCTGAGGGATGCCTACTTCCTACCTGTCCCCCAACACTCACATACCTGCAATGCTCCAACCAAACCTTACCTAATCTTAAAAGTCACACATATAACATACCACTTCCTATCAGCCCAAAGGAAAGTTTGTCAGACAAACTGAATATCTTACCCATCCCCCAGTCCTACTCCACCATAACCCCACAATCACTTCCTTCCTTTATAAGAAGAGTCCTACAAATTGGGCCTCACACTCCTTGATTCAATAGAAAATCCTTAAGAAACCCCATCTGTTGTCCATGAAACCAAGATAGCCTACACAATTCAGGCTGCTGCAAACTCAATTAATCAACATGCTTTCCCCATCTGTCACCTGTGCAGCTGAATACCTACCCACACACTTTAAACAATTGTATGAAACCTACACACCATCCACAAACATACCGCACCTCTTCCCCCTTTAACTTAGCAATATTGGTAAGGCCGAGGCCATATACTACTGAAAGCAAACCCCATGCACTACATGTAACCTAACCAAAAGAAATTCAACACCCATAGGTCCCCTCACATGAAGGCAGTAAACCACTAAAACCTCAACCTTACACACCATTCAAAATTCCCAATGCTATCAGAATAACCCCATACACATCCAGGAATTTACATATCCTTGCACTCGCCCATTCCAAACCCTTCTTCCTATGCTTGAAAATCCCTAATTTTATGAGAAACCGACCAACACTGGATGCAAATATGTGGACATTCTGCAAAATCTGGACATGTGAGAAGGATGATCTGAATACACTCCACCAGCAGTCCCCAACACCTGAAGGGGGCCACAGTCATGAATGATAAGGGGAAATATACCCTCCATCAGCTGAGAAGAAGAAGAAGAGAGGGGGAAAAAAAAAGAACTCTGAAGACCTACAAATCTAAATAAAATCACTCACCTAGTACCAACAAGCCTTCTGTGCCAAAAAACTACCTGTTCTCTGAATACCTACAGGTTGTCTTGAACTTAAAACTTGTCATAGCAAGTTCTCACCAAAATGTGATTCCTTACCCAGTTACACTTGCATAAGCCCCTTAAGCCCCTCTTTACATTTACCTCATTTCCTCCCAATCATCCCTCATTCCCATTTTAACCATTTCACCCCCCCACCCCCACCCTCTTAATTCCCACTACTATATTTATCTAATCCCCATCTGAAAATGTCTCCGGAAAACTTGGTTTGTTATCAGACCTCATTTAGAATATGTAACAGTCATCCTAACAACATTATTAATATCATTCTTATTAACATTCCGAGAGACCATATCTCCCATTCAACTACCATTAGAAAAATAAGGTTTCGCAGACAGCCGCCTTTGTGAAGCATATTATGTTTAGCCAATCCTATTTCCTTTAAAGAATAACCCCTGGATATAAATTCATTGCTTATCTCTGTAAAAGAACTCTGTGTATGTGTGTGCGTGTTTGTATATATATATATATATATATATATATATATATATATATATATATATATATATTTATATATAGATATATTCATATATATATATATATATATATATATATATATATATATATATATATATATATATACACATATACACACACATATACATACATATATATATATATACATATACACACACACACACACACTCACACACACACACACACACACACAGCAAAAAGTAATAACATTATATTTGATGTTCTGCAATTTTACTATATATAATGCAATCAAATGTATCTTTGATTATTTTAATATCAAAAATACAATAATCAATGAAATGTTTAACAAAATAGACAAATATATCTGTTTATAAGTTTTCTAGTGTCAGACAGTTTATAGAGATGTTTAACTTTTATGACACATTTGTTAAGTAATATGTCAAGGAAATTAAAATTAGAAAATTAGAAAATATAATATCAGAAGGGCTTTAGTGATTACACTAAAGGAAAAAATACAACTGGAGACAGAAATAGTGTCCATTTCAATTTATCCCAACACTCCCACATCTGGCAATTTAAAGTGTAAGAGGAATGCTAAGGGAAGAAACTCTATACTTCATTTTAAGTGATTCATCTATACTGATAATAAAACTGCAGAGGGATATGCAGCTATTACTGACAGGGAGTATGATCCTGGCTCCAAGATGGAGGAAATTATGCAAGTTACCAAACAGAAGAATGTTCCTGTGGGTGAAGGTATTCCTGAATTTCCTTTAGCAAGAAATGCAGGAAGGGAGAAAGGAAGCAATTCAATAATTCAAACATTCCAGGATGCAATAACAGCCAGAAAGTGAATATTTCTTAGGATTTTTTTTGTCCCTCCTTGTGCATCATTCTTACTGGCCCAGCCTGCCCCACATCCATGCTGAGTACCTGAGCCAGTCATCAAAACAGGGTCATCTGGAATGTAGTCATGGCTTTATACCTCTACACCACCAGAGCATCTGAAATATATGCCAGGATATTAATAATCTGGTTATTAATGAACCACAAAAACAACTTTTGTGAAGTTTATTCTCTAGCTATTTACCTACCTATTTATAATTAAAGAAAATTATAATACCCACATGCTAGCATTACTAACATTAATAAAACAAAATTGAAAAAAAAAATTGACAACAAGCCATGCATGCTCCAAGACAAATCCTGTGAGTATGCATCTAAAAAAACATGTTTTTTTTTTTTTTTGCAGAAGGTCAAACCCCCAACCCCTGCATATTTTATATTCTCACTCCAAGATTGCATAATGATGGGAAAATGAAATATACCCCAGCCTTGCTTTTCCAGTGATTTTGCATAATTATTAACGCTCTGTCTTGTTGATCAAAGTGTGCCAACAAAACAGATGTCAGCTAACAAGAAATTACACTTTATTAAACACACACACACACACACACACACACACACACACACACACACACACACACACACACACACACACACACATATATATATATATATATATATATATATATATATATATATATATATATATATAGGGTCTATATTAGAACATCGAAGTTTCAAAACTTCAAATGTTCTAATATCGAACCCTGTTCAGCGAAAGCTGAAAACATCGAACATACAGAACAGCGGATTTTTTCCTATGTAAAAAATTTGCTGTTCCGAAACACATACACACAACACATGCACACCAAACAAACAGCAATCCACACACATACACCTAAAATCTTACACCTAACCCTACACTAAACTATACACACACCACTATCTATCCACTTACCTTAACCCAAACCCTAACCCTAATGTCCGTCACTATCGCACACTCACCGCACCCCCGCCCTAACCCTAACTCACCTACCCCACCCTAACCCTCATGTCCACACAATCGCACACTTACCGAACCTATACCCTAACCCTAACTCACCTAACCCGCCCTAATACTCACGTCCACACAATCGCACACATACCTAACCCGCGCCCTAACCCTAACTCACCTAAACTGCCCTAACCCTCACGTCCACACAATCGCACACATATCTAACCAGCACCCTAACCTTAACAAACCTAACCTGCACTCAATCGCACACTTACCTGAACCCGACTCGTAACTTTACACCACAGCACTGAAAATGCCGAAGCAACAGAAACAGACAACCAAATTCTTTCCCTAGGAAAAATTTAGGTTTTCTCTTGCTTCGATATTTTCAGCTTTCGCTGAATAGGGTTCAGTATTAGAACATTCGAAGTTTTGAAACTTCGATGTTCTAATATAGACCCTATATATATATATATATATATATATATATATATATATATATATATATATATATATATGTTTAGATATAGATATAGATATGAAAAGCACCTTAACTTTAAACATTATATACAGACATTGACACAGAGTGTTTTAACAAGTCTACTATGGTTAATGAGAAATCAACACTCACAATTAATAGACAGCAACAGTACTTTCATTGCTTCACTTCAAGAACTTATAGTACTTTAAGATGTTTCTAAAGCCTCTCTGATTAGCTAAAACATTTTCAACTGATTCTTTGTCATCTCAAACATTACAGATTTTAAACTCTCTTTTACAACTACCTGACTTGGCAATGTGTGCAACTGTCTGCAATTTTTTTCTGTATGACTGCATGTCCTCTCCTTCAAGTAAGATTTTGAACTTTGGTGAAGACCTAAAACAGTTGGCTGCATGTGAAAATGCTGCCATCAATTCTCATCTGATGTCACTCTTTTCTCATAGTTGAAAACACAGTGGTACATTTCTACCAATTTTGTTGGTTTACTTTTTTGTACTTCATCTCTCTTTTCTTTAAATTCTTTGATACATTATTCCAAATAAACTGAAAGCTACTGACAACTTGCTGCCCAGGCTTTATTCCATCAATACCTGTGAAGCTTATAGACCTACAGTATGGAAAGACATATTTCTGTATGATGACAAGGTAAGATTCTTGACCTCTTGGTCTGACATACCACATTTATTCAATATTCTTTTCACTGTTTGGATCATACATTCTACTCACCCATTGACTGTGAACATCTTCAACTCAAATAATAAAAGATTTAGGAGGAACAATGAATTTTTGACTAGCAATTTGTCATCTATTGCCTGATTTCACTTGATGAGACATTCAGCAAAGATTGACTCAAGCACATAATAATAAATGCTTAAGTATCTTTAAACTAGAAAAACTATGTGTACTTTAAATAAAATTCAACATACAGCAGAAAACTGAGACTATTATACTGGAAAAGTCAGTTCCTACATTTAAAAAATTTAATATTACGTACATACAAATATTTCAGGCAAGGATAATAATTTTCTTGTAGCTTGCTAATAAACCAAAACAGTCATTCCAATAATACTTGTCCAAGTTGTTTTTAAAAATATCTAAACCAGTGTTTGTATAATTTCATAGGTTGTTCTATGCATCAGCTACTCCCTCAGAGAACCAATTAACCTAACTTCCATTCCTATTTAATTTTAATTTCTCCAAATCTTTTGGGTGTCTAATACCATGAAGGGAATGAACCCCATTCCTAAGTCAAACTACGATTAAAGTTCATGAAATTAGTATTGTTTCAGTTTTTGATGACAACCAAAAGTGCACTTCACAGCACCCGCAGTGTGCCTAGTAATGATTCCTTCTGCAATATGTGCAGAGTTACATGTATTTGTAACATATCAAATATGATTGTAGATTATTTTTTATAAGACCCGTTGCTCCTACTACTATTGGAACTGTCTGTGTATCCTTCTTCCACATTGCTTTCATTTCTGCCTGCAAATCTTGACATTTTATGACTTTGTGTCTCTCTGTACACAAGACACTGTAGTCACTGTGTGTAGTGATTTCAATGATCAATGCTACTTTTGTCTTCTTTTCATGGACAACTATATCTGGTTTTCTCACATCTATCTTTTGAAATGTTGATAATGGGTGATTCCATGTGATGTAGTGGTGCTTTGTGGTTCATATTTCCAGTGTTTTTCAGCCACTTCAGTACTATAATGTCTGCACAATCCCCAGTGCAACAGTCTTGCCACATTATTGTTCTTTTCAGTATACAATCCTTCTGCCATTAGTATGTCACAACCAGCAACATCGTGTGGACTGTTTCCAATCTGCCATTAGTATGTCACACCCAGCAACAAGCTGTGCAACTGATTCCAGTTCTGTTTTACATAACCTACATTTGTCTGTTTCTCCCACATGTTCAATGAACTTTGTAAACCAAGGTGTATGTAGCCCCGTCTTTGGCTGCCAGTATTAACCTTTCACTTTTTGTTTTAAATTCGCCTCTCCGTAACCATTCCTGTGTTTGATCCTGATCAACATGAGGTTCTTCCACAAGTTTTCTATACTTGCAACTATATTTATGCATTTTCCACATTTCTTGCCTTCTCATCTAATCCTTCACCTTATATTCTTTCTTTTGTTTTTTTTTTTTTTTTTTTTTTTATTGGCACATTCAGTTGCTGCCTGATTTTCATCTACTTCTGGTATGATTTCCATTCCTGCTTGACGCCAATATGCTTCTGCTAGACTATGAAGGAATGTCATCTTAGATTTATTCTCCTCGCGTTTCAAAACTTTCAGTATGTTTGGGTTTCGTGAGGTCAGCAGAAATGTGTGAAGTCCTACAATTGCAGATCTATACATGTAATCAATTTCAAGGAGGCCCATACCGCCTTCGTAACTGGGAATATATGAACTTGGTATGCGCTGATTTTTACAAATCATTTGGTGAGCATGAAACATCCTTCTTGTTTTCCTGTCTAATCTATCCAGTACATTTTGGGGCCAGTCAATCACTCTAAAACTGTAAGTTAGGACAGGAAGAACAAATTGGTTTATAGCTTTAATTTTGTTCCTAGATGCCAGCACTATTTTCAGGATTAATTTAAGTCTTCTAAAATATTCCTTACTAAGTTTTATTCACATTTGTTCATGTTTTATTGTTGATCTTTCATCACTTCCCAAATATTTATACACTCCCTCTTGTTCAAGTTCTTTTATATCACATTCTTGCCCAAACTGATGTTTTTTGGTGCTACAGTTTTTCTGCTTTAAATGTTGCTTTTGCACATTTATCAAAACCAAATGACATTCTTATATCATCTGAAAAAGTTTTGATTACTTGCAGCTGTGCTTTCGGTTCCTTATCTGATGAGCTATACAGTTTTAAATCATTGGCAAAGAGATGATAGTTCTTTACAGTTTGTTGTTTTCTAGGAGCCATATTATAGCCATGGCCTAATCTGTTAAGTAGACATCTTAAATGGTTAAGGGCAAGACAGGGAGTCACTAAGGAATGCCACCCTTTGAATTCTTATCTCTGGAATAATAATTTGTCCTTTATCATGACTTAATTGCAAAGTGGTCTGCCACTGTTTCATGGTCACTGTAATGTAATTGATCAGTGTAGTGTGTATCTTATACATTTTTAAGCACTCTTTTATCCATGAATGTCGGATACTATCAAATGCTTTTTTGTAGTCAATCCATGCCATACTTAGATTCTTCCCCTTTTTACAGTTCTCCATTATTCCATTATAACTTTATTTAGCAACAGATGATCCTTTTTTCCATATGACTTTCTTTTATTACCCTTTTGTTCTATTGCCATGATTGAATTCTCTTCTAAATGACTAAACTCTGTCGGCATCAATTCCAGTGTATAGTTTATACATCATCAGAAGGCAAGTAATTGGTCTATAATTTTTAGGATGGCTTGCAGGTTCACTCTTATGTAAGAGCATTGTTTTTCCTGTTCTTAATCAGGTTGTTGTCTATGCAGGGTGTGCATATAAATAGTTCTTACTCATGGCTAAATCTTCATGCAAAGATGTTAGTACGTTTAACCAGAAGTTAGGTACTGCATCTGGGCCTGGGGTTTTCCAGTTGGAGGCTTTTCTTAACTTTATCTCAATCTCTCTGGCCGTTAATTCATCCCATTTCCTACCCTGCCTCTTCGATCTTCTTATTCTTTCTTTTACTTCTATCCATTTAGCATCTTTGTTATGTTCCACAGGATCTTCATAGATATTTCTCCAAAATGTATCGATTTCTTCTTTTGGGTGGTCTTTCAATTTCTTTTACCTTGATTCCCAATTCTCTATAGAACTGTTTAGGGTCATCAATAAATTGCTTATTTTGTATTTTTCCTTTAGATTTATCTGGGTATCTTTTTCTGCCTATGCTGAGATTTTTAGTATATTATTTGTAATAGTGCAAGATATTCCTGATCCGTTATAATACTGTGCACTGCTTTTATCACATCTATCATTCTGAGTATTTTGCTGACCTGTTCCCTCTTCTATACTCTTTTAACAGTGACATTTTTTGTTTTAATTGCTTTATAGTTTTCTCTATTTGATACTTCCATGATGGTATTCGATTTTTTTCCCTTCCTTTCTCTTACTACCCTGTGTTCTTGCGGTATAATTTTGTCTATTAATTTGGCTGCACAGTAATATATCCTGTTTACTTCTGTTGTATCTCATGGATCTTTATGGACAGCCCTAATTACTGCATTCATTTGTTAGATTAGACCTCTGACTTTTTGAGTTTTATTGACCTTCTGATGTCTATTTCTTTCATTGATCTTAATATGTTTATCTATCTCTATTAAAGCAAGCAACTCTTTTCTTAGCTCATTTTTTCTAAGGGCACATTTTTTGTTTTCCATTTCCTACAGATATTCTATAGAGAGTTCTTTAGCATCTTCCTGTGGCACATTTTCTTTAACTTCATCCTGTGTCATCCATTGCTCTGTCATATGGGAACTCAATGGCCTACCACTCCTCAACATTGACTGTGTCAGACTTGCCACAGTTTTCTGTTCCTTCCCTTGCTGTACAACTTCAAGTGAACATTTATACTGGCTTCCTGTGGAAGGCTCCAAAATATCTTCATATGGAAACTGCCCAGTTGCTTCCCATTCCACTGGTTTCTCCTTAATTTGGATGTTTATTGCTCTATCCTGCTGTGGTACTTTCTGAGTTAGATTTTTTACACTGAATTCTTCACTTCACATGTACTCCATAACCTCAGTTTCTATTTCTTTAACATCTCCATTACTAATCTTCATAGGTTCATAGATAGGTACTAGGCTGTCAGCCCAAGGGCCTACGTAAGCCTAGCCAGCAAGGTTCCATAACTTACACCACCCAAGAAAGTTATTTTCCTGTGCCACTGTCCAGCAGAGACACAGAAGTGATCCCCAGGGTGTATTTCCTATTTCCCATCCACTCATCAAGATTTTTCTTGAAGAGTGCTAATGAAGAACTTTGCTTGGCATAGATGGGTAGCTTGTTCCAGAGTATAGGAAGTCTCTGGGACAGGAATCTATCCCTCCAGCATGTCCTGTTTTTTGTGGTGACAAGGTTTAGGTCCCTAGAGTATGACTGGGATTTCTTTAGGTGTAGCATGTCCAACAGCTCTGGGTTTGACATAGCTTTATATGTTAGTCAGAGATCACCTTGGAGTAGGCGATATGCTACGGAGTAAAGCTGGAGATTTTTGAGGTGGTCAGTGTAGAGCATTTGTTTGAGGCCAGTAATCCTCTTTGTGAGATACTTCTGTGGCCTTTCCAGCTGCTGCAGATGTCTTGTAAGGTACATTCCAAAAGGGGCATTGTACTCTATAATGGGTCTAATGAGTGATGAGTAGAGGGGAACAATGACCTCTTTTTTCCTGGATGAGAACCCTTTTATGATGAAGTGTGCCACGTAGAAGGACTTCCTGACTTCCGTGGTGATGTGACTATCAAAGGAGAAACTACTGTCCACATGGGTCCCAAGGTCTGTTATCACACATTCGGTGTTATGTAGATTGCTACCTATGTGGTAGTTCATGAGTACAGAGTTTTTACCAAAGGGGATGACACTGCACTTTTTGGCATTGAGCTTGAGGCCATGGCTCTGACACCAGGCATCTGTCTCAGCGAGGTCCTTCCGCAGGATGTCCACATCATTTGGGGACTTGACTATGGCTCCTAGTTTGCAGTCATCTGTGAACTTCATTAGCCAGAGGCCTTCTGTGTTAGCCTGTACTTTAGAGAAGTAGATACCAAACAGGAGAGGTCCCAGGACGGAACCCTGTGATACTCCACTTGTCACTGCTTTGAGGTCAGATTTGGAGTCTGCAACTTTTACAGTGTGGGTTCTGTCAGTGAGCCAGTTTGCAACCCATCTTGTGACGTAGGGATTTATGCCTAGTTTAGTGGGTTTAGCTATAATTCCAGAATGGGGGATGGTGTCAAAAGCCTTGGCGAGGTCAAGATAGGCTGTGTGAACCACCTTACCCTCATCTACGGCTTTGCTGACTGCCTCAAAGAAGTTGATCAGGTTCAGGAGGCATGATCTGCCTTTCACAAACCCGAACTGGGTGGGATCCAGAGTTTGGAGGTTACCAATGTCTTTGTTTATGAGTTCCATGATGATAAGTTCCATGTTCTTGCAGACCAGGCTCATCAGGCTAATAGGTCGATAGTTCCCGGGATCAGTGGTGGCTCCCCCTTTGTGGAGTAGGATAACTGTTGCTGTGCACCATTCAGTGGGCACAAAGCCTGATGCAAGGCTATTATTGAACATGGTGCTTAAGTGGGGAGCCAGTTCGTTCTGAAGTTCATGTAAAACGCAGCCTGGGATGTTGTCCAGTCCCATGGATGCTATGTTTTGGGCTTTAGAGAGTGCAGCTTTTACCTGTGTAGTTGTGATTACAAGGACTCTGCATTCTTCCTGTATAGATATGGGCCCTTTAGGGGGTGAGAGGGGGGTAAAGTTAGCACTGAACCTATCTGCCAGGATGTTGGCAGTATCAGTTGGTTCTTTAATTTTCATGCCTTTCTACTTTTCCTCTTTGTCTTCTTTCTTTTTGTATTGTAAAGCTTTCCATGTCTGAATTCCTTTGCCTGTATTTTTCTTCAAATATCTTTGGCACTGCTCTTTTTGTATTGATTAATTTTGCGCTCTCCTTTGCATACAAATTACACTATATTAAATCTCTTTTCCTTTCCCTCATCCATATTTCATCTTCCGATGTCTCTAGACCTTCCTGTTTCTTCTTACTTTGGGGACTCATTCCATCATGCTGTGATGTAACCTCTATTAGACCTTCTACACCAAATCCTTAATTTGGATGTCATGGAAAGTATCCTAGACTGGATCGTAGTTAATAACCAACCCCAACTGTATAAAGCTGGTACTCTCCCTGATGACCTCAGCGACTATTGTCTAACCTATATCATAAAACATAAGGCAGGAAATCCTCACCAGCCCAGATATAAAACAGTTAGAAACAGGAAAAACTTTGATGCTGCTATATTCCAAAATTAATTAAAAGCAGTTGACTGGTCAAAACTAAAACAATCTAACATTAGAGGAGGCCATAGATCACTTTAACACTAAATTCCTAAGTATCCTTGATTCCCATGCTCCAGCACGTACAGTAAAAAGTTGATCAAATTTAGCACCATGGCTCACAAAAGATACCAAAGCTAAAATCAAAACTAGAAACAGAACCTGGGCCAGTTGGAGAACAACTAAAGCCCCACTTGACTATCTAAACTATAGGAATGATACAAAAAATATCTATTTTACTGGATAAATAAAGTTTCTACAAAAATCTCCTACAAAAACACCATAACAACCCTCAAATGTTCTGGGCAGGCTTAAATCAACTACTTTGTCCAGGTCACTCCACCACCCCAACCCCAGCTAACTGCACCCATAGTTCCCCAGAGACCATATCTAGAGCCTTTAATAACTTTTTTCACTGAAACAATCCAATCCCTAGCAAATCAACTAACCTCTTCTAATTAAACCACATGCCTAATCTACCCAATAATCACCCCGAATTTAGCTTCCAACCAATATCCACTAGTTTTATCAAAACACTTCTAAAAAAAACTAAAACCTACCACCCTCTCTGTTGACCTCCTCCCTGCAGAGTACCTACAAATAGCTGCAGATGCCATTGCATATCCCATATCTATCCTCATCAACAGAACCTTATCCGAAAACACTATCCCCTCCCTCTGGAAAATATCTCACGTCATCCCACTCCATAAAGGTGGTAGCTCCTCAGACATATCCAACTATAGACCTATTGCCATTCTTTCCCCTCTAGCCAATATAATGGAGAAATGTGTACACAAGCAACTAATGCAATACCTTACACAGAATAACTTACTATCCAACTCCCAGCATGGTTTCAGGCCATACCACAGCACCACCTCAGCCCTTCTTTCGTTTACTATTACCATAAACCAAAATAGGAATAACAATTAGCTAACCTCTGCCCTCTTTCTTGACCTATCAGAAGCCTTTGACATGGTCAACCATGAACTTCTCATTCTTTCACTAAACTCTATTTCCCTCAACAAGCCTGCTATCCAGTGGTTCCAGTCCTTCCTGACTGGTAGACAGCAGGCGGTACTATGGCAGGGCAAACTCTCCAGCCAGCTACCTCTCACACTTAGTGTCCCTCAAGGGTCCATACTAGGTCCACTACTCTTCTCTATTTTTGTCAACAACCTTCACACTGCTATCCCTAAAGCTACCTGCATTCAATATGCAGATGATTCCACTCTGATCTGCTCAGCCACCTCCCCATCCGAACTGCAAACCTTAACTCAAAATACATTTAACGCTATCGAGAACTGGCTCACCAACCAACACCTACTTCTGAACCCCAATAAAACTAAACTTCTACTCTTCTCCCCCACTAGTAGATTTACCACACTTTCATTTTCTGTGACATCTAACAATGGTACCACTATTTCCCCAGATCATGACACCAAACTGCTAGGGGTTGTCATAGACAATAATCTCATATTTGACCTACAGGTCAACAAAACCATACAGACCATCAATAAGAAGCTTGGATCACTGTATAGAAACAAGACAGTTTTAACCCCACTGGCTAGGACTGCAATTGCCCAATCACATCTACTGTCTACTCTTTTATATGCCTAGCCTGTACTCTCAAACCTCAACAAATCCAAACTAGGTAAGCTGTCCCATAGCTACAATCATATTGCCCGATTCGCCACTGGCTTCACCTATAGAACCCACCACTGCCAGAACCTTGAACAACTAGAGTGGCTAGAACTGCCCAGCTTAATTCAAGTCAATCAACTCTTAATAGCGCACAAAATTTTGTACCACCCTGAGGATACCCCCTCACTTAAAAATATTACTAAGTCATATAGCAACCTGAGATCCCTATAGCCAGCCGATAAACTACTGGTCCAACCCCACAAAGCTAATAACTCTGCTGGTGAATACCTGTTTGCCAACTTTGTTGGCAAAACCTGGAATTTGTTGCCAAACTATATAACCCTATAATCCTCCAAATGTCTCTTCAAAAAAAACCTTAAACAGTATCTCAAAATGAACTGGCTATGCCCATGTACTAACCTTGATTAAGTTATAAACTGAAAGCATATTTTGTAATTATCATAACTTGTAACTGCGTCACCAAGCTCTGCTTCCAATCTTATGTCTCTTACTTTTAATTGTGTCTGTCCATGACAATTGTGAGTCCCTACTAGGGAACACTACTAAGCCATTGTATATAATCACTTTGTAAATAAAAAAGCCAACGACCCAACTTTGTTTTTATAATTGTTTGCTAACATCTGTGTAATCTATGTAAGTTTGTCTATGTGGAGCTTTTCTCCCCGGGCCTCCACTGAAAATGGACATGTATCCAGTCGGACTATCCCACTAAACAAATGTAAAATAAATAAATAAATCCTTCATGTCACAGGCATTCCATAACTTCAGCTTCTATTTTTTTACCTTCTACTTTACTAATCTTCTTTTCTACATTTCCTCTTTGTGATATTATTTTTTATTGTGAAGTTTTCCATATCTGAATGCCTTTGCCTGTATTTCTCTTTGAATATCTTTGCGGCTGCCTTTTTGTATTGATTAATTTGGTTTTTGACTTTGCATAAATATGGCACAACATCAAATTTCTCTTTCTTTCCCATGTCCATATGTCTTTTTTATACTTTTCAAAAATTTCTAGGTTTTGTTGTTTATATTTTCCAATTTCCTCAGATGCTTCTTTTTCCAAACAGATCAACGTTTCTTGGTCTGCATAATGTTTTTCACAAATCTGTTGTATTAATCAACACAAATTTTTATTTGAGGCTTCTGACAGTTTTCCTTGTGGAAGTATTTTTCTTTCCTCTAATTTCTCTCTTAATCTTTTTGCATATCTTTTGTCTGGAAATTCTGAGCTTTTTGCATAATAGTACCAATACATAATTTCTTTCTTATCCTCAATAGTCCACTCTATTGTATTTGTGGCTTTTCTATGGCCTATCAGTTTTTGTGATTTTTGTGGATTACTACTTCTTTCTACAACAGGGTGGGGGGACATCCTTCCCCCGAGCCTGGCCTGGCCCCATTGTAGGATTGTTAGGATTCTACACTGTCATTTTTTTTCCAGTCCTGGCACCAGTGTGCCTACCAGGATTGGGCACTTCTTTATCCTAGGTCTTGTGCACTCAGCTATCTTTTTTATTTTTGACCTGCTTTTGTCCACGATATATGCTTTATAAAATACAGTCTATTTATCAGTGTCATCTTGGTGAGATTTTGTGAAAAACAGGGTCCACTTCATGAAGGTTCTAACCAAGATTTGAGAATGAATTCAGTTTCACCAATGTTACTCTCCTTTGCTTGCTGACTTATCATATCTCTATTCTGACCCCATATAATCTCGTATATAGGTTGACTAATGATTCTGTATTACTCATTGATAACCCTGAATACTCTCAGAAGTAGCCGTCTCTAAATGCCATATATACCCAAATAAGGTCTGCTGTTAATTACCTGTATGAGACACTGTACAAGTTCAAATATTTTAAACTTTCATAATTTAAAATTGTACTATCCATGGACACCCTTGGTATACTTCCAATTTACTCATGCTTGTTTTCTTATAAGGTTTCCATATTGTTATTCCATACTCTAGTTTGGGTCTAATGTAGCTTACAAACAATGATTTTATCATTTCTGATTTCCTAGACTTTATACATTTTATGCAGCCTATAGTTTTATAAGTATCATTAATAAACTGATTGATATGATTAGAAAAACTTAAAGCTAGATCTACCCATAAACCAAAATCCTTAAATAAGTATAGAGTTTCAATCACTAAGTGTAGAATTAAATATTCACCCTCCTGTCTGTAGCTTCAAAAATCTCAAATACTTCGTTTTTCATCTGTTTATTAGCATATTATTCTACTGTGCCCAAATGGCGAGCCATTACAGTCAATTTACTTTGCAGATATGCCCTATCTGCAACAGCTGTAATCAGACCTCTCAACTTCTTAGAGCAAAAAATCTGGAGAAAGATATAAATAATGGGGGGAACGAAGACCCAAAAATAGGGACACTTTTTAATTATTGGTCTTACAACCTTAGAAAGTTAATAGAATAACATGTTTTGTATTAGCATGAATATTCTGAAGGGTACGAAGTCTGAAACTCAAATGTCTGTCATTATTTTCTGACTTTATCCCTTAACATTTTGTGAATGATTTGCCAAAAAACACAAATTTATGAAAAACAGATCAAAAATATGAGGCAAAAATCTGTGCATTCTGCAAAAATATGCACAGTTGAGAGTGTGGCTATAATCATTTTACCTAGTTATAAGTATTATTAAAATTTCATGAGGTACAAATTTCTTATCCTCATTCTGATTATAATTTGTAATACTCAGTTAAGGGTTTGCTTCATTATCTCTCGCAGTACTGACATACTGCACCTCTTTCTCATTCACTGGACTTCCATTTTAGCAAATGCGATTCATGAATTTTCAGAAACAGTCACCGCATTTTGATGTGATTACAAATTTTTAATCTTTGAACAACTGATCTTGTATGTTTAACTGGCCTCAAACAGATACCCTACGCAGACCGTCTCAAAAAACTCTAACTTTACTCTGTCGCATATCGCCTACTCAGAGGCGATCTCTGTCTAACATACAAAGCTATGTCAAACCCAGAGTTGTTGGACATGCCCCACTTAAAGAAATCCCAGTCCCTCTGAACTACATGCTGTAGGGACCGAAACATTGTTACCACAATAAACAGAACATGCTGGAGGGATAGATTCCTGTCCCAGAGACTTCCCATACTCTGGAACAGACTACCTATTTATGTCAAATAGAGCTCCGCATTAGCACTCTTCAAGAAAAATCTTGATGATTGGATGGGAAATAGGAAATTCACCCCACTTATTTGGCTCTGCTCGACAGGGGCACAGGAAAATAATTTTCTTGGGTGGCGAAAGCCAGGGTACCTTTTTGGCTAGGCTGATATAGGCCCTACGGCCAACAGCCTAGTACCTACCTATGAACTTATGAACCTATGAACAGCTCATCTCTGAAAGCTTAACATAGCTGAATTAATGGATAAGGATTATTCACACTGTCGGTCTAACAAGCATTTTGGCTTCTGCTGAAAATTGTATTTCTGTCTCTTTTTTCCGGAGTTACGTGAATTTGTATGGAATTCTAAAATCTATACATCTTCCTTAATTTCCTCAAAAATCTTACTTTAGATTTCTCTTGACATGCTCTGCTCTATCTAACTTATACTGATGTTTTACACCATCCCCCAGATTCTGCAAGCCTTGCACGGCATGCAGGATTAGTGCAGGAGCTCTAGCAAGCAATATGTCTGCCGTACGAGCCAGGAATAGCCTGCAGGGGTGTGCACGAGTGCTCCTGCACTAGTCCTGTATGGACTCAGCCCCTGTATGCAAATTACCCCATTTGCAGGAGAACTCCATGCAAATTAGGTAAATTTGCGATCCAGGAAGCTGGAAACCAGCCGTGTAGGACTAGTGTAATCTGCAGAAATGTACTCGGTTAGTAACCAAGTACATTTCTGCAAATTCCAAAACGGAGCTGTGAGAGCTCCAAATAAAGGCTGCATATCAGTCAGGAAGCATGCCAATGGCCAAGTATAAGGCCATTGGCATTGAAAACAGCTTAACAAATTAAAAAAAATCAACTTTAATTTTTTTTTTTAGCCGATCTCGGCTGTTTAAGCATAGGGCAGCGGCACGCAAATGGGATCGGGGGGAAAATAAGAACATAAACCTAAAATAAGCATTCTAACTAAAATCACTATTTCAACATTAAAGTCAGTAGCAGGCAGAAGACAACATGACCAGTGAGTAGTGGTTGCTAAGGAGTGAGGCACAGTGTGAGACATGTAACTATGCATTAGCAGGCAATCCTGTACAAATGAGGGGAATGATAGTGAATCCCAATTTTCCCCAGCATGCTAGTCAGGTCCCAACAGTGTAAGAGCAGGAATAGCTTGGTGCATGCCTAGGAGTTAGCTGACATCATGGGAGGGGTGTCAGGCATACTGTAAGCAGATTGAAGCTCTATGGCTCAGGTTTGCTCCTAGCTAAGCACAGCTAAGCAAGGGGGTGTGTCTGAGTCTGCCTAGCACTCTTTACATTGCCTATGCGGGTGTGAGCACCACACACCGGATTTTAAAGAAAAAAAAAGATAAACCAGGAAATAGCAGCCCTGTGCACATTTGAGCATTGTGTTTATGCGGAGTGCCCCTGGGCATAAACAGGAAGGCAATGGGAAGGGAAAACAGTAGTAGAAAGTTAATCAAGGAGAACTAGCATAGCTGGCAGGTGAAATGTATCAGAATCAGCCAATTACACAGGCAGCAGACCAGCCCAGCCCAGAACACTACTATAAACTATGCAAACACCTTCCCCTTTGGTTTTTCCTATACTCTACACCACCGGTGTATACAAGCGGTGAACTTTTAACAAACAAAACTACAAAATGATAGGGGCTGCAGCAGGCAACATACAACAACATGTGTAAGAGGCTGAGGGTGGCGAGGATGTGAATACTGCCGATTAACCTACAGTGAGGAGATGGAGAAGAGTGTACAGACTGAGGGTAACCTACCAGGGGCTACATCAGCTGGAGATAGTGAACCACTATAGGGTGGACATGGACCTCCTACAGCAAATTGTTGAGATTTTCCGGCCGCGTCTGACACACCGAACTGACCGAGGGGAACCCATCCCAGTGGATACCAAGGTATGTGTAGGCCTAGGAATACTAGTCACAGGTACCTCCCAAAGCTCAACTGGGGATATCATTGGAGATCTCACAGGCATCAGCATCCAGAGTATAACACGTATATTTCCTCAACACCCGTGAGGTGCTGGCCAGCAAAATGCATCTCTTCCACCAAATAGCAGAATACCCTGAGGTAGTGGGTGCTTAACATCGAAAAGCGCTTCCGTGTATGTGTAGTTCAAAAAAAATCTATGTTTATGCAGGGGGCTTTGCCCTCCTGCACCCCCCACACCCCCCTCCTTTATTATTCTCACTCCGAGATCACACTACAGTGGAGAAAAGGGAATTTTCCCTTACCCGCAATGTAGTCCAATCTACGAAACAGGCACACATACATGGAAACGCTTTTCAATGTTAAGGGCTTTCGTGTATGTGTATTTGATGTTTTGTGATTCGGACATATTCTAGTCGAGCATGTGTCCGGATCCCATATATATATATATATATATATATATATATATATATATATATATATATTTGTATATGTACATATGAAGAGATGTGCACATGGCCATATATATGTAGCACTATACAGATGTGTATACAGGCATATTATGAGTATACATGTGTATGTATATGTAGACATATATAGACCTATTATATGTATACAACCATATTCCTGTCATGAATAAACACACGGTTGTGTATACCCTCCCAGATGTATGTCACTGTATGAAACTGCTATGCGCACATTATGATAAAACAACATATGTGATGCAACAATCATATTAATAACAAGGACTACACAATTCAGGAACTAAAGGCAATTGTTCAATACTACTCAATATGTGTATTGACAGCTATACTGGTAAAACTACAGCTGTCTTCACAGTGATCATGGCATAGTGGTTAAGTGCTGTGACCTCAGTGTACAGGTCCTGGGTTCAAGACCTGCAAGGGCTGTTCATTTTGTTGCTGGGTACAACAAGGGCTGTTGGATGCAGAGTGGTTATGGCAGTTTTGCGCAGCTTTAAGTGGGTTTGCATGGGTTTGCTCGAAGCTAAGCAATGCTGAGCTATGGGTAAACATACATGCGCTTACACAGTGTAGACATCGCTTACCAGTGCGCAAATCAGCTCAGCTGTTATATTGCAGCAATGTTGATACTTGCTAAGCATGGCTTAGCCCTGGTAAACAGGTCACACCACCCAGTCTTATAGTCTGTAGTAAGTTTATGTAATGCCATGTACAATACATGCACCTATGTGCTCTCATTACTGAACCAAGGGGTGTGAGTGTCATGTGTGTGACACAGACATATATGAAGCCTGTATAGCACTATCTGTGTGAATGTGTTACATACAGGTGTAGTAGCCCAGGGTATGTGCTGTCACACTGGCATGTAGTGTATCATGGCAGTACTACTGTTGACAGTGCTAACCCAGGCAAGAGCAGAGTGCTAAATGTAGTACTGACAACAGGCACACCTGTGGGCATAGCTTGACACTGAGGCCTCCCTGTCATATCCTTGGTGTTTGAGCTGTGTCACAGTATATACCCCTTATGGGGCAATGATCCGAAATGTGGAATGTAACTGTAGACTACTGTCTGTACAGCACATGTTAGTGACAGTTTCTGACATGTAGTTATGGCATGCATATTGTTGTCAGACATCTATCTGTAAACACACTCATGCTACTGCATAGTTAATTCCAAGCTGATGACTGTCAGTCCCTGTACAGATGTACACATGGCGGGTATCTAGCTGGGATATGTACAGGCAACCTATGCTTGATTGACACTGACATGTCTGCCCAGCTGTGTAAGAATTGGCACATATAGGAGATGTCTAGGTAGACAGCTATGACCACCTGCAATGATGCACCCCTGGACTGACACATGTGTACGTGTGCATGACTGAGTATAGCAGTGTCTGTGTGTTAGCACCACCTGTACTTGGTTATTTCATGAGGGCCTTCACAACAAATGCAACACCTATTGCCATAGTTAGTTGTGGCTGCTGCTGTATGAGACATTACATGCACCCTGTTAAGATCCCCCCATACTGGCTACACAAGCCTTGCGGTACCAGCACAACAGTGTTTTTTACAAATGGTGTGATAGGATTGGGATACCCATTGTGTTCAGGCATGTGTGTGTAGTTGTGCATGTCCGTATATCTGTAGGGTACAGCATTCCAAGGTCACATACTCCTATTACAATACCCATTGCCATACAGTAGTACAGATAGTGTTGTTGCTGCCCATAGGTGAGGCATGACATTGCAACACCCTACTACGTGTGTAGCATGTGCATTAGATGCACTGTTGGAGTATACAATGGGTTGTATCGCAGTCACGGCCAATGTGTGATGGTGAGTATGGTGGAGTGCCATCATGGGTTTCAGGGAGTACAATATCCACTGGGGGATGTAGGTGCTGTGTACGCTGTCATTACACCAATGTACACCTGGTATATGTCCCATGTACCACATTATGGTTACCATTGTCACCATCAACCATACAGGTAATTGATACCACAATCCAATCCAGTTATGCATGTGCTGTGTGTAGCCTAGCTGTAACACATTTGACACACAGTTAGGTTAGTTAGCAGCAATAGGCCCTGGTATCTTGGATGTGTGTATGGCTGTTATATGTCTGTTAATGTGTATATGATGGTATGTCACACTACGTATTGTCCATATACATCCATTACATCCCCAATTAGCATACTGTACATGTCAGGGGATGTTCTGCATGTAACATATAACCAAGGACACACCTCACCCTGAACGCTGTGTGGTGTGTGCAATGTAAGCCACACACTATAGCTAGGTAGTGGTCTAGTCCCAGTGTTGCCAAGTAACAGTGTGCATGTATGTGAATGGGTCTATATCAGGTTGCAGGGTATACACGCCTCAGCGGGTCACCTGTCTATGTGGCACAGGCAATAACCATTTTAGTAACCTCTGACATGTATTCAACTGTACCCCAGATATGTCATGTTGAGTGCTATCAATACATGGCTACATCTATTTATGTTTCTAACCTCAAATCTTTGACTAAGGGTATGTTGCAGACTATCCTGTAACACCAGTGACTTGCTTAGTGTATGACAACAGTTTTCCACATATGGGCCTGTGTTCCAGCCTCTGTCCTCCACCTGCATACTAAGCTTTGCACATATGACATGCTGTTAGGGGTTGTTCTGTAGTGGGCTGTGAGTATGTCACGCTGCCATTCCTGCCATCAGTCCACTGCTGTTGCATCCCCACATAGGGCTATATATGTGTGGGCTTCACCTACATAATACATGTGTGTCCTTATGCACCCCAGAGGCCAGTGTATGTAACAGTGGAATTTGGCCCTGTATTATTGAGTCGGAGGGGGATGCACCATAACTAACTTAGGCTGTTACAACATGTGGGGGTATCAGGGGTGAGATGCCTTAAGGTATCTGGATGTACATTACCATATAATTCACCTATATTTAAATGAATTACATAAATTGGGTTAATGCAAGCCTACTGCCTCCTGCCATACAGACTGTTCTGTTTGTCAGTGTGCTTGTGATGGTGTCAGTTATGCCTTGTTATGTAACAGTTACATCCCATTGTGTCAGCTGAGGTCTTTACCACCTACTGATTGTGTACAGTGTGTAGATAGAGGCTGCTGAACTATACATCTGCATTGCTTACTGTTGATTGTTTGGTATCCTGTGTCCCAGTCTGTCTTTACTATTGTACTATTTGAAGGGCTTGGCCTGGACAGTAACATTTATGCACCTTTCCAGACTACTGTATTAGTATAACTGTTTCACAGTTGCATTACTGTTTATATGGATGTCAGTGTCTAAACAGCTATATGACATGGCATATACAACTGTAATAGTACACAAATAAAGGTTTCCAATTTATGCAAACCTGGGTGTGGTGTTGTATCCTATGACCTCTCTGTGGGTATATGTTGCAGGCAACGATTGTCATTTGTATGGGTGTCTCATACAGTGTCCAGTTGTTAAGGTGTTAACTGTAGGCATAGTGGCTGTTCCATATTGCATGCACCTTCTACATATGTATCTTGCAGGGAGGACGTGTTTGGCTGTGGGGGGATATACCTGTTTGTTCAAGATGTATGTTGTTTGGGGCCTCTCAACCCCATTAACGGTGCATGTGGACATATATGTTTTTGTTATGTTCCCATTGTTATCTACAGATGGGTGTCCATATATACCTATATAGATATATATATCTGCTTACATATATATATAACTTGCTGTATATATTTAGACATATAGATGTAGACATGTATATCTATAGATGTATGCATTTGTATGTATATATGTTTATATAGATATAGATATGTTGTATCTGTTTAGATATTAATATATATACACACACATATATCTACATGTTGGAATACATTCCCTGTACTGCTGAATGACTGGCCTGGATGATATGTTTGTGAAAACATCATGGTTATGTATATCTGACATGGCTTAGTGGTAAATCACTTTGGCTCTAGTGTGCAGGTACTGGGTTTGAGCCTTGCAGAGGCTGTTTATTTTGTTGCTGGGCAAAACAAGGGCTGTTGGATACAGAGTGATTAAGGTACTTTCGAGCAGTTGGAAGCGGGTTTGTGTGGGTTTGTGTAGTGGTAAGCACTGCTAACTTCTGGTTACAGTTTCTTATACTCAGTTAGCTTCTAAATTGCTTAACCTGTGTAGGCATTCCTTACCCTGCGCAAACAGGCTTAAACCCACTTACTGCTGCTTAAAAGTGCTTACTCCCACTTACCCCCACTCTAATTTCTTTAAAAGAAAAAAAAAAAGGGTTATTTTTTATTTATTTATTTTTATTTTACATTTGTTGACTGGGCTAGTCCAGCTGGATATATGTTCATTTTCAGTGGAGGCCCGGGGAGAAAAGCTCCAACGCTTATAACAAGTTTAGGGAATACAAAAAATAACAAAGCAAAACAAAACAAAAATTGAGCATAAAAGATAAAAAGACTTTAGTATATGTAATATACATCTCAGAGGAAATATCCATAGCAAGATAGTATTCCTAAAAAAGTTATTAAATAATTGCAATACGCAAATTTGATAATATCAAAATGTAGTGTAAATAATACATAGTCTTACTAATATCGATGTCAAAAATAGTTTTTTTTTTTTTTTTTTTTTTATACAGTATATATGAGATAAGTTACATCCACAAAGATGTTATGTCAGTGGGGATCAGTCAGGATGTAGTAAAGAGAGAAGGAAGTATTGTGGTAGAGGAAAGGAAGAAGAAAGGTTAATCAGGGTTGGTACAGGAGCAAAGCCAGTGTTTATTAAGATGGATTCTCAGTTGTCTTTTAAAGAGTGGAAGAGTGGACAAACATGAGATATTGGGTGGAAATTTGTTCCACATTTTGCCAACTGAGTTGGAAAAAAGGCAATCTCCTGCAGCATTATTGGGTTTGGTACTATTAACTAGTAGTTTATCTGAAGAACATAGTTGTTTCTGGTTGTTGTAGGGAGTAAGGAGGTTAGAGAGTATTGGTATTTTGGATGGTTGATATAGAATGTTGTGAGCTATTAAGAGCTGTTGATAAATGAGTTCAAAGCCAGTGTAGTTGTTTTAAGTTCAGGCAGTGGTGTGTTCTAAACTGGGATCCTGTGGAAAATCGAGCAATATTATGGTAAGATGAAGCAAGTTTCTTAAGGTTACTTTTAGAGAGATTAGTGTAAATAGGGGAAGCATATAGAAGGGTAGAGAGGAGGTGAGATTGGGCAAAGGTGGTCCAGGCTTCAGGTGTAAGGAAGGATTTGATTCTGTAAAGGGATCCAATCTTTTTGTTAACTACTTTTATTGTGTTGTTGATGTGACAATCAAAGTTAAGATTATTGTCAATAGTAATACCTAGTAGTTGTGTAGAAGAATCAGGAGTAATATGAGTGTAATCAGTGGAAGTAATAGAGAAGTTTAGGGAAGTAGATTTACGGGTAGGTGAGAACAGTAGTAATTTGGTTTTCTTGGGGTTAAGGAGTAGACAACGGTCAGAGAACCACTGTTCAACCGTGGTAAAGGTTTTTTGGGTAAGAGGTTGGAGTTCAGCTTGAGAAGAAGCAGTGCAGATTATAGTGGAATCATCTGCATATTGTATGCAAGTGGTGTTAGGGATAGCTGATTGGAGGTCATTAATAAAGATAGAAAATAGAAGTGGGCCTAGGAGAGACCCTTGAGGTACTCCTATAGAGATAGGAAGGAGGGTAGATAGTGAACTTTTCCAGAGTACTGCCTGCTGACGATTTTCAAGATAAGAAGTAAACCAAGTTAAGGAGGAGGGATCAAGTGCATGAGATTTTAGTATGTACAGAAGAAGTTTATGATTAACCATGTCAATGGCTTTAGATAGGTCTATGAAGAGAGAAGATGAGACATTATTGATGTTGCGGTTATAGTTGATGGAGTTGGTAAAGGAGAGTAATGCAGTAGTGGTGCTGTGGGAAGGTCTGAATCCATGTTGACTATTGGCAAGTAGGTTATTATGGAGAAGGTGGTTTAGTAGTTGTTTATGGATACATTTTTCCATGATTTTAGCTATGGGTGATGATGCTATGGGACGAAAGTTAGAGAAGTCATTAGACCTGCCCCCTTTGTGTAGGGGAATGATATGGGATATCTTCCAGATAGAAGGGACAATACCCTCCTTTATAGATCTATTTATTAGGATGGCAATGGGATAGGCAGTGGCTTTGGCTCCTATTTGCAGGTATTCTGCATGAAGCTTGTCTGCAGATGGGGTGGTAGGTTTTAGTTTTTCGAGTAGAGATCGGATATAGGAGGTAGATACAGGTTGTAGGTGAAGGGGAGGAAGAGTAGTTTTTAAACTAGGTGAGAGTAGTTTAGAAGTGTCAGGAGAAAGGTGATTTGCAAGAGTTTGGATGGCATTGGTGAAGAAAGAGTTGAAGTCATTGGCTATTTGTGTGGGATAATCTGGGTCAGAATCCTGAGGGTTCAGTATGATTCCTTGGCCTGGGGATAGAAGATTATTAATACTAGTCCAGAATTTTTTAGGTTCTTTTATGGTGTTTTTCTGTAATTGAAAGTAATAGTTCTTTTATCTGTCAGAATAGCTTTTTGGTGCTGTTTCTCAGCTCCCTAAAGTTTTGGTAGTCAGTTTGGTTTTTAGTAGACCGCCATTTATCCCAGGATTTATTTCTGAGAATAATTTTTTGCTTCGTATTCTTGGTTAGCCAGGGTGCTGCTTTAGTTTTGGTTCTAATGGTACGGCTTGAGGCATGGTGATCTAGGATAGATAGGAATGTAAAATTGAAGTATTCAACTGCTTCATTAATTGGGAGATGTTTTAGTGGGGCCCAGTTACAATGTATTAGTTCAGCTAGAAACTGTGCAGAGTTAAAATGTTTTCTTGTACGTAGAGTTTTGTAAGTGGTAGGTAAGGTTAGGTTAGTTTTGTATCTAATGATATAGGTTAGAGAGTGGTCACTAAGATCATCTGGAAGGATGCCTGAGTTGTAGGTTTGTAAGGGAGTATTAGTAAGAATCCAGTCCAATGTGCTTTCAGTATTATTGGTTTTATTAGTTCTAGTGGGACTATTAATGAGTTGTTTGAAGCCATATAGGTTGATATGGGAAGTGGGGTTAGTACTGTTACAGGAATGCCAATCTATGTTAAAGTCTCCTAAGACTAGTGTTTCTTGAGGGAGTTTGGTTGATAGTAGGTCAAGGATATGTTGAAGGGTGTTGATATTATTTCCAGGAGGGAGATAAGCACAAATGATATTTATGGATTTAGTAGTATTGACTTGAAGTTTAGAGCTGATTACTTCAGCATTATTGTCTAGGGTAAGAGTCAGATTTAAGGTACTAATTTGGAGTTTTGTTTTATACAGAATTGCTACCCCTCCTCCCAATTTGGCAGTACGGTCGAGTCTAATGATGTTATAACCAGGTGGGGTGATTTCATTGTCATAAATTGAAGGCTTTAGCCAAGTTTCTGTTAAACATAGAATATCAAATTGATGGACTTCTAGAAGGGCATGAAGTTGACTAGTTTTGTTACAGATACTTCGTATATTGAGATGGGCAATAGAGAGATAATTGGTGGGTTTAGAGAATGAGAGAGATGTAGTTTTGGTTTGTATTTTGTGTGTAATGGTTTTATTATGATGTCGGCCTGGATTAGGATGAATATCTCCATCTAGTAGAAGGTGGAGGAGTATGAAATATTTTTGTTGGGGAAGTTTATAGGAGGAGTCAAATATTTTCCTGGATCTAGGTTTCTTGAATTTGAAGTGTGCTAGTCTATGGTATTTGGCTAATAGGTAGTGGCTTGTGTGGTTGGGTTTAAGAAGGTAGGAGATAAATGTGATGTAGAGGTAGAGGTGTATTTTGAAGGAATTGAAAGAGAAGAATTCAGTGGGTGTTCATAGGAGGTTAAGAGGTAAGTAGATATAAGAGAAGATATAAGTAACAAACAGATAAGTGTTTTAAGTTGTGGATGGATGGATGATATAGGCATATTACGTTATATGGAGGTTAGTAAATAGGTGAGATATAGTTTAAAGGAGTGGTGTGGGGTAGATGTGAGAGAAGAAAGATAGGGGAGAAGGTGGGTTTGTAAAGTAGTGGGAGAGGTGTTAAGATCAGGGAGGAGCTAGGTTAAATTAGTGGGTGTGGTGTTGAGAAAGAGGGTTGGGTTAGTTAGGGATGTTAGAAATCTGATTGGAGTGGACTGGATAGGGTGTGTCTATTATTGGTGTAAATGTAGGACCTCTGGGGTTGGGTGGGAATTGGGGGCAGGGTAGGGGAGCGGAGTGAGCCCGCAGGATGAACGGTGCGGGTAGAGACAAGAGAGTGAACTACTAAGGAAGACAATCAGTGGAGTGAGAGAATTTAGCAGGTAAGGTAGAAAGCGAGGAAGAAGTAGAGCTAAGTAAACAGGCTGGTATAAGGAAGATATACCTGACAGAGAGGTAGAGTATAGAAAGTAAGTTGTAGGAAAAGGGAGGGAGGTGTATAAGAATATCTATAAAGAGAAGGAATTGAGAGAAAGAAACAGGGTAGGGAGGTCTAATAGAGAAATAATTGTAATGAGGTGAGATACAGATTGGTAATGGTAAAGCGCCACCTAGTGGACAGTAACTGATTGTGACTGAAAGTTCGTATACAGGGGTATCAAGCTATGAGAGAGAGGGAGTTAGGTTACTTTTAAAAGCAGAGAGTAGTGGCTGTTTACAAGCGTTAGGTAAAAGGATCAGAACAGGAAAGCTGGGGAGGTAGTAGGCTGCTGGCTATCCTAAATAGGGAACTTGCCTAACATAACAGGGAATTCTTAGTCCTGAAATTAGTGAAACAATGGTCTATTATCCAGAACAGCACATACTTTCACTGTCTTAATAACATGGGCCTCTCAGGGAGCAGGAGGGTAGTTTCTTTTGTTTCAGGTTGCTATTCTTATAATTCCAGGAAGGTGAGTTTCAGGTATTAGTTACTTGAATGTACTTGTGCTGCAAGCTGGTTAGAATGGAAAGAGAAAATAAAGTAAGGAAGATTATACAGAGATTAGAAAGCAAAAAGGAAAGCAGGTTTAAAGAATACAGTTCTATAAAATTTATACTAAACAATTACAATACTGATCTTCTTTTAAGTCATAAGTTCATAACACACTTAACTTGCTTGTAAGCACCAACGATAACATTTTGAAACATAGGGATGGCTGTGAGTCTGGTAGCTCTACTAGACAACACCAGTTGATAACAAAGTGGTGAAAAAGGGGCACAAAGAGGGAAAGACAGTAGGGAAAATAGCTAGGGATGTGCAAGAAGGGTGTGGGGAAGGTCCATAGCTGCCCATTCCTTCTACAGCAACAGCTGTGGATATACACTGAATTTGGAGGTAGATTTGGACACAAACCCCTGGGAGGGGGTGAGGACAACAATAAGTTGTGATGCCAATTAGACCAGATTACATGTGTCCAGTGGACATGTGTGCAAAATGGATAGCTATGTATGGGTCAAGTTTTTTTTTTTTTTGGAACAGATTGCCCTTTTTTTTTTTTTTTTTTTTAGGTGCGAGTGGAATGTTGGGGAGGGATAGTAGGTATACTTGGGAAGGTAGGTTGGGTAGTTTAACAGACAAGACAAACAAGACGCATACAGGGACAGTATGTAACACATGTGGGGGGTAAACACCTTGATGGGGAGGGGTGTTGGTAAATCAGAAGCCCATGAGCCCCCTAGTGGACACAGTGTGATTGAGGTCCCCACCCATGGGCAGTCGCCACTGCACTTTCAGAGCCCCAAAGGTTGATTTGCTGGGGGCTGAGTCACAGGGCCAGGCTGACCCTCTAATCATGACATGCAGCCCTCAAGCTGGTGTAGAAGATCATCAAATTGCTGGTTGAGCTCACTACGCACCACGACCCAGACCTGGCGACAGGTGACAGGTTCCTGTCCATGCCCACTCCCAGGGGGGTGAGCCCCATCCCCTGAGGCAGTTCCACCCAAAGGTGGTGCAGGACCAATGGACAGGGAAGTCCCAGGTTGGGTCCGAGACATGCTGGTGCCTGGTGCCACGGCCAGCTGAGATGGGACAGGTGGGTCCGCTGAGACCGGCCTTCCCAAACGTGCTATAGTGTTTAGAGTTTATCATCATATGTGGGTTAGTAATAATCAACACATTCCAGAGTTAGGTATAACAGCATGCATAGATATTTCCATTAACCCAGACACCAGATACGGAACAGTTGCATAGCAAACAGAACACATGCATATATGGGACCACAGTGGTAATAAGAACAGCATGCAGGTACATTGATGGCGCCATGATACCAATGTTGGAATAATTCAATATAGTACATGCATGGGAACAATTAAAATATTTATCAAACAGAACATTATAAGAACATTGAAGCCATTCATACTGGTTGGGGTGGGTATGTTGTTTATTGTCGGAGATATGGTGGGGGGAGAGAAAGATATCAATTAACAACTAATATATTCCTGTAGTCCACATTACTTTCGTAGTCAGTGCTGTTATCTGTACCTTACAAGTATTACTACACTATCCTATAGCTTTAGTTTGGACAGTGATATGGCTGTTGTCATCGTTATACATGAACTGGTTTTACCTGCAATATACATCTCTTACCTGGTATACCTGTGGAGGGAAGGTATGTTAACACTAACTAGCTGTTTCTTCACATACTCCAGATTCCAGGTTGATGTTGTGCACATGGCTATTCAACTCTTTCTGCACAGACTCTAGCCATGTGTTGACCACATGCAGGTATACTGGGACATATCTAGAATATTGCCATCTCCAACCTTTAGTGACTTGACACACACATATACATGCTTTCTTATGCAATTATATTACATAGTACAGTGTGGGTGACAGTGATCAGTGATAATTTATTATTCGGAGAAACTGCAACACTCACAATTCCCTACAACACCAGAGTAAACAGTACCAGTACAGGGTATAATGTTTTTTTATTTATCAGCACAGTGTTTGTATCTGACGTACCTGTGGGAGCAATGTTTGTTAGCACTACCTGAATGCTGCCACACAAACTTCCAGATTACACATTAGTATTATGCCCATACATCTCACGCTGTTACTGTACACACTCTGGTCACAGCTTGACAACATGGGAGTGTAGATAGGACATACTTGGCTTATTACTCTTCTAACAGTCTCAGGAGTTTCTACAATGACAGGTTTGTTCACATTTATGTTGAACAATCACTTGTATTCCCTGTTTGCTGGCTAAACATCTGGGATCATCCCACAGACTTACCAGGGGGACAGGGGGCATGCAGCAGATATGAGCCCATATACTGGACATTCTGGTCTCATCTGTACAGTTGTAGTGTATGATTCTGTATGCAGCCTACTTCCACTCCCAAGATTCAGACCATGGTTGTGTCTGCTACAACTTAAACACTGTCCATCAGAGTTGTGTGTGCTATATAGATATTGCTGTATCTCCTATCTGCTTTCTGTCTTATAATTCTCCCGTGCTTTTGTATTCTGACCTTGTATTACAACACTCTTATACAGATTCCCTAGACAGTTATATTTTGTAGGACAGTGTGGGTGACAGTGATGTGTAATACCTCATTAGTCAGAGCAACTGCATCATTCACAATGCCATACAATACCAATGTAAACAGCACCAGTACAGAGTATCATTCTTCTATTTCTGAGCACAGTGTTAGTATCTGACAGTCTTGTGGGAGGAATGTTTGTTAGCACTACCTGATTGTTGCTACATACAGTACCAGATTCCAAATTACTATTATGCACATACATCTTACTCTGTTACTGTACACACTCCTGTTGGTGTAAATGGGACATACGTGGCTTCTTAGTCTCATATGGTTTTGGGGAGTTGCTAGTGTGCCATCTTTGTTCTCATACATGTGTGTCAATCAGTTGTATTTCCTGTTTGCTGCCTATAAGTCTGGGATCATCCCACTGATTTTCCAGGGGGACAGGTTGACAGGCAACAGATATGGGCCACTTTACTGGACATTCTGGACATATCTGTACAGTTGTGGCATGTGATTCTGTATGCAGACTGCTACCACTGGCAAGATTCGAATTATGACTGTGTGTGCTAAAAAAACAACAGTTCATATCTCAGTTGCATGTGCTATTCAGGTTTTGTTGTCTGCCTTTTCCTTATTTTCTGTCTATGTGTTTCTCAGTTGTACTAAATGGCCTCTGGGAATTACACCAGTCATATACAGGCATTCCTACACATCCTATTTATGGTGCACAGTGTGGGTAACAGTGCTTATTACAACAGTACTATTACGTGAATGCGTATCTACATTACCATATGACACCAGAGTATACACATGCAGTCCAGCAGTTAGACCTTTATTGTCAGGCTATTACGCTTGTATTTATGTACATACTATAAGAGTCTTTTCCTGACATATTCTCCGGTGTACTCAGTACTTGCCTTAAACAATACAGGTTTTATACAGGCAATTAATTTACTAATACTTTTAGATTTATTTCCTATGACAGTACATGCAAGAGTATTACTGACCTGCCTCGCATCGCAACCTCTCCAGGCAACTGCCATGGGCCTTGTTGTTTGCAGCCCACTCAATTGCAGCTGTGGAGGACATAAGAGGAATATTTAGCCATACCTATCCATGATATACATGAGCTGGCAATTATTAAACAGGTAGTGGACTGATACACACAGCTGGAACATCCCCTGCCATTCTAGCCTCTTGGATCCACTGGTCCAAGAGGCCCCCTTATGCCGCTTCAGGTTGGCATAGTGATGCCTAACCTGTTCACCAGTTTGGGGTATGCTAGTGGTACAGTGAGGTCATGGGCGAGATGGTCCCAGGCATCTGCCTTATATTGGGAGCCCTGGTACTGGCCCTGCAGCAGTCTCTGTTCATGGTCTTTGACAAGGAGTCCTTCCATGACTCTGGACTCCTGGATGCACCAGCGCTGCACCGGAAAGCACACACCCTCTCCCCTTCCTGACATAGTGCCTGCAAGGGAAGCTACAACCAGTTATGAGATGTATTCCCACCTCTTGGGTTTAAGTAGAGCCAATTTCCCACACTGTTTTGTGATTGGCTGGTTTTGAAAAGGCTAAGTTATGGGCAAACGTGCTTACCCACGGTTGGCATTGTTTAAAGGGATATAACCCTGGGCGTATTGAGTTAGCTTCCCTACACATTGTTTACACCTCCTAAGCTGGCCTGTGCAATGCTTAGCATTGCTTACATTTGATTTTGCATTATATTTCTTTTTTAGCATTGATTTATTTTTCATTACATCTTATATGTATGCCTGGTATCCATGATTCATGTGTAGGTACTCTGTATGGGGTCCTTGTGTTTTAATGGGGACTTCAACACTCTATTACAATTACACCTGACTTCTGGGCTTACTGCTGCACTCCAGTTCACATATTTATGTTATGTAGTGGGTTATGGAACATATGTCTGTATACTTATTCCTTTAACAGGTTCAGTTTGATTTTACTATAGTGAAGACTTGTTTGCTGATACCTCATTTTTCTGTACTTCTGTGATGGCTTGGTGCTTAACTGCTGTGACCATAGTGTATAGGGTTTTGGGTTCAAGACCTGCAAAGTTGTTTATTTTGTTGATGGGCAGCACAAGGGCCATTGGATACAGAGTGATTAAGGCACTTTTGAGCATTTGTAAGCTGGTTTGCGCGAGGGTAAGCAATGCTAACGTCCGGTTACATATGCTTACAGAGAGTAAGCTTCAATATTGCTTAACCTGTGTACTCATTGCTTATCCCTGTGAAAATGGGCTTAAACCCACTTACTAGTGCTTATATATGCTTACTACTGCTTATTGGTGCTTATGCCTGCTTCCTAGTGCTTTATTCATTATGACACTGACACCTCACATGTGCATTTACTCCAGTACTCCAGTTCATAAATATATGTTTTTAGTGGGTTATGCAACAAACATATTGGTCATAAAGTGCTTTGCCAGGGAAAATGGAATGTGCTGCAGTGGGACTTGAACCGGGAATGCCTGCTTATAACATGAATGCTCTGCCCACTACTCTATTGCTATGCTGCTTCATTTGCATATATCTTCCTTGTCATCCTCTTCAGCCATTTAAGCTGCATTAACAGTAGCTAAGCATTGGGCACACCCGCACACCTACACTTAGCTTTAATTGGAGTTTTAAAAAAATAAAAGGGTTTGTTCATTTTATTTCTATATACTTGCTGTTGTACATGGGGGGACTGTTGGTGGGGATATACGGACACCTATGAGTGGTCTTGTTCATTTCTTTGTCCTTTCAGCTGTTCTTCATTGCAGGGGTGTATATATTCTGAGACCTCTGCTCTCAGACATGCCCTCTGCAGTCTTACATGCTCCGTGTATGATTAGGAGCACAGGTAGCACGTCTTCATTACTATGCATGGCACGCTGCCGTCCTGCTCCTAAATGGCCACTTCCGTGCAGGACTAAGCTAGTCCTGTATGGAAGATTAGTAAATCCGGAGGCATGTTTCTGAAATGCCAGCAACATTCTTTGTAATTTTGAAGAAATGTTATGAAGTTAAACTTTGAATATGCTTTGCAGTGGTTTGTATACTTTTAGTACTTTAATATGTTTCCCATACTCATAATCATGGCATTTCTAGAATGATCTAAACACCGTGACTCATATTTCTTTTCTATCTAATTCTGAATGCTTCTGTACTGCTTTTGTTTTAGCAACATACTTGCTTATACTTTAGCTATAGTTATATTCTCACCTTTGCAGGGAACTGTCTTGGCTTAAAATGACCTGAACGAGAAACTAGCTTAGTATTTACCTATAAACCTATGAATGTAAGTGTTTGGACTGTTTCTGTGGACTTGTAAACTATGTTGATGTACTATTTCTCTGAACTGATTATTCAACTCACTTTCTAATTGAATGGAATGAAATCTCTTAGCCATGCCAATAGATGCATATTCTTCTTTTGTTTACTGCTTTAAACAATGCATGTAAATGTTACTTTATAAGCACAGTTCCTTTTATGAACAATTTCTCTGAACAGACTTATTTAGTAGTTATATTGTCATAGTTTATTGCTTTGTGAAACCCTCTTTATGTCTGAAATTCATTGAAATGTATTCAAATGATTTCCACAGAGCTGTTGCAAGGTTATCTGTTGTTCTGGATAGTTCCTCAGACTGTCCCTCTTTCAACCCCAAACTTTAATACCAAAGAAAGGTTTTGTGTAAGTGTAGTCAGCAGCTTGTTACAGCTGCTTATGTACTAAGTGTCTGCCTTCACTGTGAATAGTCAGCACTTGCACCCCTGCTGCCACCCTGCCTTAGTTATGGCTCTGCATTTCCAGTTTCACATGACAATTAGTGTAAAACAGACTATCTGTTTTTGTAACTTTTTTCTAATAAATCACATGTCACATAATGGCAGGTCAGTTTCATTTGGGAGGGATACTAGAGCAGAGTAAAGCATATTTTTTTAGTCTATATTTTGAAGCAGAATATTAAATTACAAGCTAAGTGGATCTGCCTGTATACTTTAAACTTCACAGGATGCACTGAATACAATGGGAACATCTAAAAGAACAGTGCTAATAACCTGCAAGCTTAGTCTTTTCCCTTTAAGTCTAACTACAACAGCTTGTATATTGGCTGTGGTTCTTAGCTACTCATTTAAGACCCATCTTGGACAACAATTCTGCAGTCTTGTGTAGACATGTCACTTTTTATTTTTTTATTATTTCTACAGTCTTGTAATTTATTTTACTCAATATTTTCCATTTCAATATAAATTTCATTCACTTCTACATTGATTATTTTTGTTCCATGTTCAAAAGTTCATATGCATGACACATATAAATGGCTTTATCCACTGTTATGCTCAATTCCCTCAGTAGTCTGCCCCTATGTAGCTGTTATATATGCTAAAGAAAATTCTTTCTTTGATTAATGAATCACACATTTCTCCAAATTCACAGTCATATATCATGTGTCTCAATTCATTCACATATATGTCGGTAGTTTCTCCTGCCCTTGGATTTCTAATGAAGTGCAAATGTTTGGCAAAAACTAAGTACTTCGTTGGATCACTATATACCTGGAATTTAGTCTTCAGGGCAAGCAAACTGTTTTTCTCCTCCTCATGTAAAAGTACAACAAATACTTTTATGATGTCCGCTCATGTGACATCAAGAAAAGCAAAACTGGATAAGCTTTGAGTAGCACAAATGCAATGATATAAGTAAGAAATCCAAAAACAGTCAATAAACCTGCAGTAGATTCTAAGTAAATGTGAAATGATCAGCCTTTAAAAGGTTTCCCTGATCCACATTTATTAAAATGAGTACTTTTGTCAATTAACAAACTTCTCTTTCATCAATTAACAGACTTTATCAGATCGGTAATTAAATTACATTAACAAAGGCTCTTATTTGTACAGTTCAACAAAGGGGCAAGTACCAGTTGGATTCACTGGATCAGATTTTAATGAGGCCAGTCAGATGGGTCCATGTGGTTAGCTTAGTGACTGGATGTTATTAACACCTCTTTTGTATATAACACCCTCTGAGTTGTAGCCCTTTGCAAGGTAATTCAGTAGTTATGAAGGTAGTAATATTATTGTAGCATTTGTAAAGTATTAATATTAAATGCAAATTATAAATACTGTACAATTACATATGTAATACGAAATAATTCAGCATAAAGCTAGTGATTCAAAACAAATGCAAAGCATTGTTATAAGTATTAAGTTAAATGCAGTACTTGAAATACAGTTTGTGGTTCTCATGCTAAGGATAGTATGGTAACAGTTAAGATCACACCATTCCTGTTTTGAGACATGCTGCCAATGTGACATGAGAATAATCTAATGTAATTTGAGCGCTGCCTAAATTTCTTGAACATAAACTAACATTAACTAGAAATCAATGAAGTTTCCTTCAGGCTAGAAAATCCAAATATATTGTATAAGTTTACAAAGCATTTTAAATGTGTCCTTTTTAAATTTGCATTATCTACTGATTTTGTAGAATATTTGTGTCATACACTAGAATGTAATTATGTCTATACATTATTGTAACAAAGGCCAGCTATTCCAGTCTACCTACTTGCTCAATAAAATAATTCTGCTGTGGAGCAAACTCTTCTCTCTAACATGTTACACATGTCCACTGTGAATTTGTACAGTTGGTGCTCCACTTCTCTGGCCTTCTATTCATCTGCAGAGTTGGTAGTGGTCATTCTGTGGTGTTCAATTCATTATACTTAGGGTTCTTGTGGTTACTACCTTCAATCTGTGAGATGAAAACTGCATGCAGAGCAGTAAGGATAAGTGCTGTTCCACAAATTAACATAATCGTGGATAAGTGCTGTGCCACAACTTAACATAATAATGGATAAGTGTTGTGCCATAAATTAACATAATCATGGATATGTGCTACACCATAAATTAACATAATCGTAAATAAGTACTGTGCTACAAATTAACATAATCATGGCTAACTGCTGCGCCACAAATTCACATAATCGTGGATAAGTGCTGTGCCATAAATTAACACATTCATGGATAAGTGCTGTGTCACAAATTAACATAATCATGGATATGTGCTGCTCCACAAATTCACATAAAATTGGATAAGTGCTGTGCCACAAATTAACATAATCATGGATAAGTGCTGTGCCACAAATTAACATAATAGTGGGAGAGCAGTCACTGTGAGGACATCTCCCCATGCTGCACACATTAAGTTTGCACAGAGACATCACACCCAAAAATGCAGAAAAGGGGAAAGGTTCTGCTGTGTGAAAGCACATATTTTTAAATAACTCATATGTGAGGACAGATGGTATAGAAGTCCAAATATGGAGGGAACTTGGAATGCAAACAGACAGTAATTACTTTAATTGGCTATAATTGCATGAACAGTCACCAGGAAAGGCATTTAACATAAATAAGTAAAAACAAATGTCTTACCATGAGTACTTCTGTGACAGCATTAACTTTTTCTAGGATAAATTGCAATGTGAACACCAATGCTGCTCCCAGATACCATTGCAGATACATTGTTGAGCAGGCAAAACACAGATTTTGTAAGCTCAGTGAACTTATGGGCAAATCTAGTATGGAACAGCCATTGTTTCTTAACATATATTGCACTTTCACCTAGACATTCATAAGGTACTAGAAGATATTAATGATGAAAATGACTTCCAAGGATTGCCATGACCACTGTCCAACCATGCCCACTGTTCAGCAATTGCTACTAAGGCAGCAGAATGTAACTGGGAGAAGAGTAAGGGGACGAATCTAGCTGAGGAAGAAGTAGACAACCACATCGAGACTGAGTGGGAAAGGTTGTGGTAAGGGAGAGACATAAAAAAATAAGACTGAATAAATATGGAATAACTACAACTGGATAATATGCATTGCAACTTAGGAAAAAAGAAACTGACAAAGATGACTGGAAGTATATAAAGATGTGATAAAAGCATGAAAAATGATGACAGGATGCATGTCTAGTCTTTCATCTCCAAACCTGAGCTGTACTTTAACAAACTGTTAATATGGTAAGGGTGCCTTTATATCACGTAAATGGAGGAAGGTCATCTTATAAACAAACAAAGATGCCTTAGTTTAATTTTAATGTAGTTAAAACTCTTTTGAGTAGCACAAAGCTTGGCCAAAAGCATGTAATCTCAATGGATTATATCAGGTGAGAATATGGAAATACTGTTTGACAAAGTCATGATAGTAAATGTGCACTTGTATCCATCAACTATCCAGATTTTTACATAATGTCCAGATTTTTGGTTCATATTTTTTCTTTGTTCCTAATAAAATGTGTGATTTTCTGGAAAATCACTGGGATGATCTAAGGACTGAAGTCACTAAATAATGACATACATTTGTGTTTCAGACTTCAGATCCTGTTGAAAATGTATATTGAAACAAACAGTGTTACTCTAGCAACTTTCTAAATTTGTAAGAACAATATTTAAAATATGTCCCTGTTTTTGGGCCTTTGTTCCCCCATTTTGTTGTGCTTCATCCACATTTCTTGCATTATGAGGTTGAGCACTATGGTACTTAATACACTTAAATATTAGGATTATATCCTAACATATGCCAGTTCAAACCCAAAAAGAAATAAGCAGATTATTCTATCACAATTAAAATTAGTTTTACCTTTTATTTTGCACAATACTTTACGACAAAACAGTTTATCATTTTAGAAAAAATGCTATAGAACTCATTATGTGTCAAACACATACAGAGATAATAAATGTGTGTGTGTGTGTGTGTGTGTGGGGGGGGGGTTCAGGCACCTAGGCGGTGCGACAACCCACTGTGGGACAACTGGATGTGGACAGATGGCAGTATGGAAATTTAGCTGTAGTGACAAATGCCTGCAGACAATTCCCTGCGAAAAGAAAATAACCCCCTGCACCCTAACCACAGGTGTCAGACAAAAACCCCATATGTGATCTAAACACCACACCCCCTAGAAACCACCATGTGCAACCAACAGTGTAACATGCACCTAGACTAGGATGCCAAGTGGGCACCAGAGTGGTACACTAAAACCTGTGTGCTGTGGGCAAGGCCTTTATTAATGCACAATGTAAAGTAATGTGGGGAGTGCTTGGTGCATACTAAACCATGATATAATCATAACTTATAGAAATGTGCCACAGCACGGAGAAAATCCTGCACATCATTATAGTCACACTTATGTTGCAGGATGTGTTTTAGACAACGCTCCCTTACAACAATTGCCTTCCTTCGTGGTGTAACAGGCATCCCCCACAACAAAGATTCCCGACGGGTATCTGTTAGGTTCTGCTCCTGTTGCAGGACAGTCAAAAGATCTGATAACTGCACTGTAGGCCGTCCCAGTAACACTTTCAGCCGACGATGCCATGCCTCTACCTGGTTATTGGTCCATGGGAAATCCATGCCGGTCACATCACTAACATTCCAGAAACGTAAAGGATAGGATGACGGTAGTCGTTGCTGTGAGGAGCAGCAGGATCCATACTTGCGTGGTCGGCCTCGCACATAATGATGGTCCAGGAATACGCCAACAGGCCGTGCACAGTCTGGTAACATAGCAACAATGTCCACAAATGCAGGGATAACATCCTCAACCGGTAGAAATGCCAACGCGATTAGCTTGCGTATGGCAATGGAAAACGCGGCGTCCGTACCATACAGGGCTACAAGGTGGTTATGCTGGATCTGGCACCAAATGATCTGTGCAAAGTGGAAAAGGCACCCTTTCAGAATACCCTTTGGAAATGCCTTACGGCTGGCACGGATCGCTGCCTTCTCGAAATCAGTCATTATATACTGTGGAGCCAGGGTACAGTCCTGTTCTGCAGTCATACTCTTCAGTAACTCCCACATACTGTAGTATGCAGACTCTGACTTCCTAGTCATGAGACAGTACACCAGGGGGACAATCCCTGATGAGGTGTGGGTCCCAATACAGCCATGTAGTGTATATAGCTGATGACATATATTGGCCCTGGTAGGGAAGGTGCCATCGGCAAGAATGATGTCAGCTCTACACAGATCACTTAGGTTCTGTGCTGTTGTGAGGAGAACCAGGGAATCCTATCAGATCTCCTACGGAGCATAAAGGTGCCACTGCGGAGTGGACAGTGGCTGACATCAATATCCGCAAGTGTTACTGGAGGCGTGCTCAGTGCTGCACGTGCTCTCTGACGGACCCTGGTTATGCTACGATGTAATGTTGCACGGCAAGGCATATCCTGCAGTACGTTCTCATCTGCTGTGCCTAGGACACTCTGCATCACCAAACTTGGCAACTCATTTCCAGTTACTGCCCTCTGCCGCAGTTCCACACGCAGTGTAGCGACCTGGGCTATTGTTGCATCCGGCCCATGCTGGTGAGGCAGTGATTTCAGCAGTTCCTCGCCCCCTTCCTGTCGTACAGTGATGGCACGACCTCTACAGGCCTGCAGTCTCCGCTCAATACATGCCCAGTACCGTTTAGGTGGCAGTTCATGCTCCAAATGGTATAGGTATCCCTCGACTACCAGCATCGGTTTGCCCCGTTGGCTGGGCACTGTGCTATACTTGTTGCCAAGATGCCCAGGGCTATATCGGTATATAGCTTCCAGCATTGTAACACCACTTGCAGATGGCCTCTCGGCATCCATCACAGCATGTATAGTTGGTAGATCTATGTACTCTCCCCGATAGGTTGTGCTAATAGTTCCTTGACGCTGTCCTGTGGTGGAGCCTGTCTTGTCGTACTGCCTGTGATGGTGCACTGTGCAGATGTCAATACTACAGGTTCATCTACCTGCTTGTTATGCTATGGAGGCACTATCTGCAGTTTAGACAGCCATGGGGCTCAACCATCTCCTGCTTCATACAGAGTTTCTACATGTGGTGTACATGTCCCTTTAAACTCCCAGTTGTACCTGTTACCCAATCAGGGTGTGGGGCCCTGCCTCGGTTTCAGTGGCAGAGGTTACATAGGGGAGTAACCCAGTGTTGCACCCTCCTCTACCTAATTGGGCCTACATACCTTTGTACACCGGCCACGGGGGACACTGGATGGGTTTACAGAACCTACCATGCAGACATGCTGCTTTACACTGGGTGTGGGGGATGACACCACTGTCTGGACGTCTTCCCTGGTCCATAAGGCTGTCCAGGTATATGTATACTATTAACACCTAACAGGGTCTGTGTAATGTGCTGTGCATACTTTTGTAGTTGGAACTCTGTACACTGTTAGCTGCACGTGCCTCTTAGGGGCTTTACAGTCTCACACATCTCCATGGCTTCCACTACTGGGAGTATTATTGCTATGACGGGTATTGTACTTGTTCTGGGCTGTCATGTGCTTTTTATATGCAGGTACATAGCGCATGGACAGGGGAAATGCTGCAGCTGCTTCCACTCTGGAGTCTAACTCTACTCTACTGTGCCTGTTTACTGTTCGGGTTTCCCTGGAGTGTAGCTGATCTACAGGTAAGTTGTTGTTGCCGTGGATAGTTTTGTGTATGTACATGTGTATTTGCTATGCGTGGGGTATTACTGGTTTATTGTGCACCGTGTCTGTGTGGAGTATTTGTGCTTGTGTTTACTTTAGTGATGTGTATGCGTGGGGTATTTGTGGTTTATTGTACGTTGTGTCTGTGTGGGGTATTTGTGCTTGTGTTTACATTTGTTTTGTGTATGCGTGGGTTATTTATGTTTTTTATATGTGGTGTGTATGCGTGTGTTTTCACTGCTGCTTTGCTCAGGTTTTCGTGACTGCATTGCCGTTTGTGTGTGTTACGCAGTTCTGGCATTTGGTTTGCAGCGTAGCTGCTTTAGGGGTCGTCGCTATGTGTGTGCTTTACTTCCGCCGTCGGTTCCGGCCAGTGTATGTTCGCCGCACCGCTCTACGATCTGGCGGTGTTGCGGCCTGTTTGTTTCGGCGATGTAGCTCACGGGCAATCGTCCCGCGATCTACACGCCGGAACCCGTGTGTGTGTGTCTCCGGGATTCAGTAAACTTTCATGCAGGAATAGCTTATTCCTGCAAGAAAACGACTGTTTAAGAGCAGCAGGGCAGCGTGCCATGCATAGTTATGAAGGCGTGCTGACTCTGCTCCTAAATGGACATGGAGCATGGACGAGTGCAGGGGTGTGTCTGAGAGCAGAGATATTGCAATATATATGCCTCTGCACTCAATAATTGCCATTCATCAAGAATGCTCATATAGGGGGTTGCCACCTTTTCAAATGCCCAAAGTGGGACTTTTAGTGTACAAACGTGACATGTTGCAGGACAAAACACACCCACAGCCATTGCAAAAGTCAAAGCCTCACTTTCCAGTAAAACCCTATACTCATAGCAACAGAAACACGCCAGGATTTCTGTCAAGTGTGCAGATGTACACAGAAATCCACAGCAATAAGTGAAATCTGTCCCTTCTTAGAGAAAATAGCACTACAATTTTTTTTTTTTTTTTTTTTTTATCAAACTGATTAAATTTAACCATAGCTGCGTGGGTCTGCCCCTTGCTTAGCTTACACATAGTCTAGCTTAAATGGCAGAAGAAGGTAAATAACAAGATTCATTCTGGAGAACCAGTACTGCAATAGTGGTTAGAGCTTTGTGAGCAGTCATTCCTGGTTTGATCCTCACTGTAGTAAATCCCATTTTCCATGTGAAAGCAATTCATGAACATTTGTTTTACTGTATAACCTACTAAATAACATATATTTGTGAACTGGAGTACTGCATTAAGTGCAGATGTGAGGTGTCATTGTATTAATGTGGTAAAATCCACAGATAAACACAAGTGCCCCATACAGTATATGTACACATGAATCAGGGATACTAAACAAAGTTATAATATGTAATGAATGATAAATCAATGCCATATAGCAAATAGTGTAAAAAATGTATAAAGTGTCCAAATTTACAACTTTCCCATGACCCATTTTTCTTTTCATTCTAAATTAGTGCGGGTGTAAGCGGGAGTAAGCACCTGTATGCAGTAGTAAGCGAGTTTAATCCTGTTTGCATGGGGATAAGCAATGCCTACACAGGATAAGCAATTTAGAGGCTAACTGACTGTAAGAATATTTAACCAGAAGTTAGCATTGCTTACCGTCACGCAAACTAGCTTACATCTGCTTAAAAGTGCCTTAGTCACTCTGTATCCGACAGCCCTTCTTCTGCCCAGCAACAAAATAATCATCCTTTGTAAGTCTCGAACCCAGGACCCTGCACACCATAGCCACAGTGATTTACCACTATGCCTTGTCACCTGTATATAAACTTGAGGTATACTCAAACGGATCCTCATTACAGCAGAATCACATTTTACATGTGAAAGGAATTTATAAACAATTGTTTTGTTATATAGCCTACTAAATACCATATGCCTGTGGACTGGAGTACTGCATTAAGTCCAGATGTGAGGTGTAGTAATAAAGTGGTGAAATCCCTCGATAAACACAAGTACCTCATACAGTGTACGTACACATGAATCACGGATACTAAACAAACTAATAACATGTAATGAATGATAAATCAATGCCAAACAGGAAATAGTGTGCAAATTTAAAAATAAGCAACACTAAGAATTGCATACCTCTGGTTACCAGGTGTAAGCAATGCGTAGCCCAGCTAAATAGATTTGCCCATTGCTATGCCCCTATAAGAAATGCCAACATTAGGTAAGCAGGTTTGCCCATAGCTTAGCATTTTCAAAACCGTCCAATCACGGCAAAGTGTGGGAAATTGACTCTATTTAAACCCCACAGGCAGGAATACATCTCATAACTGGTTGCAGCTTCCTCCTGTAGGCACAATGGCAGGTGTTAGGGAAGGATCTCATTTCCAAGTGCAGTGCTGGGGCATCCGGGAGTCCAAGGTCATGGCAAAACTCCAGGTAAAAGATCATGAAGAGAGACTGCTCCAGGGCCAGTACCAGGGTTCCTAATATAAAGTGGAAGCCTGGGACCATCTTGCCCGTGACCTCACTAGTGCCACTGGCATCCCTCGAACTTGGTGAGCAGGTCAGGCATCACTATGCCAACCTGAAATGGAGGAAGAGGTAGCTCTTGGGTCAGTGGCTCCAAGAAGCTAGGCAGGTTGATGTCCCTGAAGTGTGTAAGTACTCATTCTACTAACTGTTTAATAATTGCCAACTCATGTATATTATGGATAGGTATGGCTAAATATTCCTCTATGTCTCTGACAGCTGCAGCAGAGTGGGCTGTGAATCAGGAAGCCCATGCATGTAGGTTGCAAAGGCTGTATTGTGATGCAGGCTAGTAATAATCTTGCATATACTGTCAAAATAAATAAATCTAAAAGTAGTAGAAAGTTAATTGCCAGTATAAAATCTGTATTGTGTATGGGATGTACTGAATAAACCAGACAATATGGCAGGAAGAGTCTCATATAGGTTGTATGTAAATAAAAGGGTAACAGCCTGGCAATAAAGGTTTAACTCCTGGACTGCTTGTGTTTACTATGGTATCATATGGTAATGTAGTGTTGCATTCTTTTAATAGTACTGTTGTATTAAGCACTGTTACCCACACTGTGCTACATAAATAAAATGTGTAGGAATGTCTGCATATGACTGTTGTAATCACAAGATCATATTGTACAACTGAGGGAGACTTAGACAGAAAACAGTGAAAAGATACACAACAAAATCCAAATAGCACACTCAATTGTAATGTAAACTGTTGTATCTTTAGCACACACAGCCATGGTTTGAATCCTGCAAGTGGTAGTAAGCTGTATGCATAATCATACTCCTCAACTGTACAAATTTTGTCAGAAAGTTCAGATAATTGGCTTAATTTTTCTGCCTGTCACGCTGTCCCCCTGACAAATCAGTGGGATGATCCCAGAAGTTTAGGCAGCAAATAATGACATACAACTGATTGTCAGACATCATAACTGTCAGAAAAATGTTTATAAGAACAAACCTATCACTCTAGCAACTCACCAAAATGTTATGAGAGTAATATGCAAATTATGTCCACTCTCTATCCCCATGTTATGCAGCTATGACCAGAGTGTGTGCAGTAACAGAGTGAGATGTATGTGCATAATAATAACGTGGAATCTGGTAATATGTGTGGCAATATTCAGGTAGTGTTAACAAACATTCCCTCAACAGGTCTGTCAGATAAGAAAACTGTGCCTGGAAATAAAGACTGAAATCCTGGACTGGCACTGTTTCGTCTGGTATTGTATGGCATTGTTAGTGTTGCAGTTTCTCTGAATAATAATGTATTATGGCTGGTGTCAGAGCCATGGCCTCAAGCTCGATGCCAAAAAGTGCATTGTCACCCCCTTTGGTAAAGACTCTGTACCCATGAACTACCACATAGTTGGCAGTCTACTTAATGCTGAATGTGAGATAAGAGACCTTGGGACCCAGGTGGACAGTAGTCTCTCCTTTGATTATTACATCATCACAGTAGTCAGGAAATCCTTCTACATGGCACACCTCATCACAAAAGAGTTCTCATCCAGGAAAAAAGAGGTCATTGTTCCCCTCTACTCGACACTCATTAGACCCATTATAAAGTACAAAGCCCCTTTTGGAATGTATCTCACAAAACATGTGCAGCAGCTGGAAAGGACACAGAATTACCTCACAAAGAGGATTACTGGCCTCAAACAGATGCCCTACACTGACCGTCTCAAAAAACTCCATCTTTACTCCATAGCATATTGCCTACTCCGAGGTGATCTCTGCCTAACATATAAAGCTATGTCAAACCCAGAGCTGTTGGACATGCTACACCTAAAGAAATCCCAATCTCTCTGAGCTAAACTCTGTAGGGACCTAAACCTTGTCACCATAATAAACAGGACATGCTGGAGGGATAGATTCTCGTCCCAGAGACTTCCCATACTCTGGAACAAGCTACCCATCTATGTCAAGCAAAGTTCCTCATTAGCACTCTTCAAGAAAAATCTTGATGAGTGGATGGGAAATAGGAAATACACCTCGGGGATCAGTTTTGTGGCTCTGCTAGACAGGGGCACAGGAAAATGACTTTCTTGGGTGGTGTAAGCCAGGGAACCTTGTTGGCTAGGCTTACTTAGGCCCTTGGGCCAATAGCCTAGTACCTACCTATGAACGTATTAGTCATCACTGTCACACACACTGTGCTACATAATAAAAATGTCTAGGATTCCCTGTATAACACTGTTGTAATTACAAGGTCAGCTTTTTAACACTGTTGTAATTACAAGGTCAGCTTTTAAACCATGGGAGGCTTACAGACAGAAAACAGTGAAGAGATGCACAGCAATATCTAAATAGCACACTCAACTGTAATGTACACTGTTTTATTTTTAGCACACACAGCCATGGTTCGAATCCTGGGAGTGGTAGTAAGATGTATGCATAATCATAACCCTCAACTGTACAGATATGTTCAGAATGTCCAGATAATTGGCCCATATCCGCTGCCTGTTACCCTGTCCCCCTGGCAAATCAGTGTGATGATCTCTGAAATTTAGGCAGCTTTTAATGACATATAACTGATTGTCAGACCTGTAAATATTCAGAAAATGTATATGAAAACAAACCTGTCATTGTAGCAACTCACCAAATGTTTATGAGGGTAATTGTCAAAATATGTCCCTGTTCCACCTGCATGTTATCAAGCCTTGACCAGAGTATGTGCAGTAAGAGATTGAGAGGTATGTGCATAACATCAACCTGCAATCTGGAAATATGCGTAGAAGCAGTCAGGTAGTGTTAACAAATAATACCTCCACAGGTATACCAGGTAAGAGGTGTATACTGTAGGTAAAACACAGTTCACATATATATACTTGTCTACAAACATACCACTGTCCAAACTAAGGCCATAGGGTAGTGTAATAATACCTGTAAGGTACAGATTACAGCAGTGACTAAGAAAGTTGTGAGAAGTGCAGGGATATACACGTTGTTAATTGACATCTGTCTCTCCTCCCCACCATATCTGCAACAATAATCTAAATACACAACTCAGTGGGTATGTCTACAATTAAATCTACTGTTGGGACATATGTCCTATTGTTTGCTAAATATTGAAATGTGTTTCTATGCATGTGCCATGTTGAAATACTCCCAAATTGGTGGCATGCTGCCATCAATGTAACCTGCATGCTGTTTTAATGGCCACTGTGGTTCCATATATGCATGTGTTCTGTTTGCTACGCAACTGTTCCATATCTGATGTTTTGGGTTAATGGGACTATCTATGCATGCCGTTATACCTAATCCTGGAATGTGTTGATGATGAATAACCCACATATGTTTTAAAATTGCAACACCATAGCACATTTGGGAAGGTTGATCCCAGCGGACCCACCTCTCCCACTTCGTCTGGCCGTGGCACTGGGCACCAGCACATCTGGGGCCCACCCTGGGACCTTCTCATCTGCTGATCCTGCACCATCTTCGGGTGGAACCACCTCAGGGGATGGGGCTCATCTCCCCTGGAAGAGGGTGCGGACAGGAAACTGTCACCCATCGTCAGGCCCGGGGTCTGGTGTGTAGCGAGCACTGCAGGGAGTTTGGAGATCTGCTACGCCAGCTTGAGGGCCATGTGGTGCATTTAGAGGGTCAGCCTGCCCCTCCTACCCAGTCACCAGCACAGCCAACTTCAGGGCCATGAAGGTGCAGTGGTGACTGGCCCATGGGTGGGGAACTTAGTTCCACTGTTTCCATTTGGGGGCTCATTGGCTTCCAGCTTCCAAACACCCCTCCCCATTCAAGGTGTTTACCCACACATGTGTCATATACTGCCCCTGTATGCTGTCTTGTCTGTCATCCCACCCAACCTACCTCCCCAAATATACCTACTATCTTTCGCCAACATCCCACATCCCACTCTCACCTTAAAAAAAAAAAGAAAAAAAGGGCAATCTGTTCCCAAAAACAAAAACTCACCCCATAAATAGCTGTCCATTCCGCTGGACACATGTAATCTGGTGTAATTGGCTTCACAACATTATATTGTTGTCCTCACACCTCTCTCAGGGGTTTGAGTGCCCAAATCTATCTCCAAATTCAGTGTATATGCACAGCTGTTGCTGTAGAAGAAATAGGGAGCTATGGACCTTCGCTACACCCTTCCTGCACATCCTTAGCTATTTTCCTACTGTCTTTCCCTCTTTGTGCTCCTTTTTCACCACTTTCCTATCACCCCTTTTTCTTTTCTTTTAAAGAAATTAGCATGGGGGTAAGTGGGAGTAAGCACTTTTAAGCAGTAGTAAGCAGGTTTAACCCAGTTTGAGTGGGGGTAAACAATGCCTACACAGGACAAGAAATTTAGAGGCTAAGTGACTGTAAGAATATTTAACCGGAAGTTAGCATTGCTTACCATCACACAAAACTGTGTAAACCCTCTTACAACTACTTAAAAGTGCCTTAGTCACTCTGTATCCAACATCCCTTGTTCTGCCCAGCAACAAAATAATCAGCCCTTACAACTTTCAACACAGGACCCTGCACACTATAGCCAAAGTGCTTTACCACTAAACCATGTCAGATATAAATAAATCTGATGTTTTCTCAGACATATCATCCAGCATAGTCATTCAACAGTGGAAGAAATGTAGATGTATGTATGTATATACATATATATATATATATATATATATAGTCAGGTAGAACCATATATATATATATATATATATATATATATATATATATATATATAAATATATATATATATATATATATATATATATATACATATATATATATATATATATATATATATATATATATATATATATATATGTACACAGATATATATATATATATATATATATATATATATATATATATATATACATACACACATATTATCTATATATATCGTTTGTGGAGTATATATATATATATATATATATATATATATATATACGCACACACACACACACACACACACACACACACATATATATATATATATATATATATATATATATATATATATTTAGGTTTACTATTAAAATTTTGCCGGCTATGAAGTATTCAAACAACAGATGTTCGAATACTTCATATATGTGCAGGTTACATTAGTGAACATCATATTTGTAAATGGACTGTGCATTCGCAAATATAATGTTCACTCATGTAAAGGGATCATAGTACAGTGCGGTTAGGGAAATACATCCCTTTCTTCACTGTAGTGAGACCTCAGAGTTGGAATACTAAGTTGGGGGGGGCGCAAGCCCCCCCTGCATAAACGGGATCTTAGGTGTAGGGATTAGGGAGTTACGGTAAGGGTGGCATTGTTGTTAATGCCATTAAATGTCGTTGTCGACATTTACGGCATTAATGGCTGATTTTCGACAATAGGGTCATTCGGTTAGTTGCGGTTTTGGTACAACACTTCGCTGTTTCGTTTTTAATTTCCATATATTGATAGTAAACATATATATATATATATATATATATATATATATATATATATATATATATATCTGTGTATAGATATATAAAAGAACACAACAAATACATATATGACCAAAGGCACTGTTAATAGGGGTGAGGGGGCCCAATTTAGGTACCTCTTGTAACTATTGATATTATTCCCTCCTACACATCCAAACAGATCTGCCTTGCAACACAGTACCAACACTTTCAAGTCTCATACCCAGGACCCTACACAACATAGCCAGGAGAAGTTAACAGTAATCCATTTCACCTGTACAATGTCAGGATGGTATCAATAAGATATCATGCAGAACAGTCTGTCTACCATAGGGAATGTACAATGTGGAAGCAGTAAACATTCCAATGATACATATACAAACACAGAAAAACTGCACCAGTAATGTCTACAAGAAACACTGAAAAATACTGTTTCAACTGGCTGAAGCACAATTCACTGACAAAATTCACAGATAACAGTGAATACTTGAGAGAAATACACAAAACTTTAGTGTATTACTCTTTATTTCAACGCTTTTGTCTCTTGGACTTTTTCAGAACAATTAAATCAACCATAGTTAAAAAACACACTTTTATATAACCATAGCAATAAAACCATTAACCAATTAAACAATTATATAATTAAAATATTACTTCATTTATTCAAAATCCTTATTGCAGCATGACAACAGAAAGTGCCCTCCCATTAATTTGCTCACTAATGAAACTAAAGGAATGTTTAAATTTGGCACATGTAGATGGTGCCAGTTTATTTTAGAAGGGCCATTCGTCTCAGTTAGTGGTTACTCAAGAAATTTAGAAGTCCCAGGACATTTTGCATGTAAAACTGAGGGAGTTGTTTATATTAGTCTTTGCAGTGGTTGCTCTGCTTTTTATATAGGGATGACAACTAGAGCATTATATAAGAGAATTACAGAGCATCAGTATGCTATTAAAAAAGCAGACAAGAACAATGCTCTGTATAAGCACTCTATTGAGTGTGGGAATTATAAGAAGTTTTTGTTTTCTATCTTAGAACAAGTTTACCCTGATTTAAAAGGTGGTAATTTTAAAAACATGGTTGAACAGAGGGAGACACATTGACAAATTAAATTAAAAGCTGACAAAAAAACAAGGTTCAATGAGAGTATCAACATCAAATGTTTTTTAAAGGACAGAGCATTGTGTTTGAATAAATTAAGTAATATTTTAATTATATAATTGGTTAATGGTTTTATTGCTATGGTTATATAAAACTGTGTTATTTAACTATGGTTGATTTAATTGTTCTGAAGAAGTCCAAGAGATAAAAGCGTTGAAATAAAGAGTAGTATGCTAAAGTTTTGTGTATTTCTCTCAAGTATTCACTGCTATCTGTGAATTTTGTTAGTGAATTGTGCTTTAGCCAGTCAGACCAGTATTTTTCAGTATTTCTTGTGGACATTACCCATGCAGTTTTTCTGTGGTTGTTTGGATTTTGTTTATTCTATTCCGATGGCTGAAGCAGCGTTTGGTACCTCTGGATCCATGTTGGATTTAACCTTACATTCTACTCCAGGATCGAGCGAGCGGGATTGTATGCAACTTATTTTAAATACAATGTTGGACATTCAAAGACATTGATGCAACTGGTTCCCTAGTCAGCTACAGAAAAAGGGACTCAGTTTTGTACCTGCTAGGAGAGTACACACTGTAAGTACTCTGCTTGAGTTGAAAAAATTCACTTGTAAGTTAAATTTAAATTTTATTTTAAATGATGTTCCAAAGCAGAGTTCTATTTTTTCAAAACCCTCAGCATTTAGTTCAGCGTTGCATTATACAGTAAAAGTTTTTGAGAATGCTTGTGAGGATGAAATTAGAAATGGTTTAGAGAATGTTGTACCTTTTAAGAAACATTTTAATTTAACCACAGAAGAAAAAAGAACATTGTGTGAATTAAGACAAGCTCATGACCTTAGAATCATGAGAAGTGACAATTGGGGGAAACTAGTGTTAATGAATAGAGTTAGATATGTAGAAAGTATTTTATTACTGTTGAACAAACAGAGTGAATATAAAACAGTTAGTTTATTAGATATACAGAAGAGTTTTAACAAAATTCATGATTTTCTCTATGATAATTTAGTGTGCAAAGTTATAGATTTTGCTGTTTACAATTTTTGTGTGAATGAAAAAACAAAAATTGGCACTTTATTCTAAATTCTGAAAGTGCATAAAGATCAAGTAAATCCTCCCTTCAGACCAATTGTTTCTTCTCCTAATAGTGTTACTGAAGGGATTTCTTTGGTAGTTGACTCAGTTTTAAACCCTTTAGTACAGAAATTGGATTCTTATGTGCAAGATTCTTGGGACTTTTTGGAAAACATGAGACAAATTTTGAACAATTTTCTTTTTGATTCTGATAAGTTTCTTATATTAACAGTTGATGTTACAGCTTTGTTCACCTCAATTCCTCATGATGAGGCAGTTGAATATGTAAGACAGTTGCTCAGACTGAAAACTAACTTAGACAATGTTAAAATCAACTTTCTATGTGAGTTATTAGACATATTGTTAGATAATGATTTTTTTCCTTTTTGAAGGCAAATATTATAAACAGATTAAGGGCATTGCGTTGGGGACCCCAGCAGCGTCCTCTTTTGCAAATGCAGTTATGGGTTGGTGGGAGAGTACTGTTTTAAAAGAGTTTTTCACAGAATTTAAGATAGTATATTAAAAGCATTTTGTGGATGACCTGTTTTTCATTCTAGAAGGAGACAATCAAACAGCAGAACAACTTGTCAATTTTCTTAATGTTAAGTCTGATTTTCTAGAATTTATCAAGGGTGATGTTGGTTTGTGTATTAACTTTTTAAATGTTCATTTAGAATGGAAGAATGAACAAAAACCTTTTAACAAGTAGTATACACAAGAAAAAGACATTTACCAACAGTTACTTACATAATAAATGTAGTCATCCTATGTTTATGAAGAAAAATATTCCTAAGGGCCAGTGTATCCGGGCCAGTAGGATGACAAGTGATGATAGTCTGTTCCATGATTAAATTCGACTCATGACAGAAATGTTTATAGATAGAGGCTATGATCAAAGATGGTTAGAACTAACTGCCCAGGACATTAGTTTAAAAAGACAAGAACCATATCCCTGAGTACTTATACATGAGTTTAATAAAACATCTAATGAAACAAAACATTCAGGCTATAAGAAGTGGAAACTCTCTTACAATTTGGATATGATAGTAGATAGTCCCTTAATCAAAAACATAGTTCAGAAAAACTGGAAAATTTTAGAAGGGAATGGAGAACTATTTAAAACTACAGGTAGCACTCCTCATTTTGTGTTTAAAAATCGACACAATCTTAAATCCTTATTGCAACATGACAACACGAAGTGCCCTCCATTAATTTGCTCACTAATAAAACTAAAGGAATGTTTAAATGTGGCACATGTAGATGGTGCCAGTTTATTTTAGAAGGGCCATTCAGCATGGTTAGTGGTCACTCAAGAAATTTAGAAGTCCCAGGACATTTTACATGTAAAACTGAAGGAGTTGTTTATATTAGTCTTTGCAGTGGTTGCTCTGATTTTTATATAGGGGTGATAAGCAGAGCATTATATGAGAGAATTAGAGAGCATCAGTATGCTATTGAAAAAGCAGACAAGAACAATGCTCTGTATAAGCACTCTATTGAGTGTGGGAATTATAAGACGTTTTTGTTTTCTATCTTAGAACAAGTTTACCCTGATTTAAAAGGTGAAGATTTTAAAAACATGGTTGAACAGAGGGAGATACATTGGCAAATTAAATTAAAAGCTGACAAAAAACAGGGTTAATTGAGAATATCAACATCAAATGTTTTTTTTTAAGGACAGAAGGTTGTGTTTGAATAAATGAAGTAATATTTTAATTATATAATTGTTTAACTAGTTAATGGTTTTATTGCTATGGTTATATAAAAAGTGTGTTTTTTAACTATGGTTGATTTAATTTTCTGAAGAAGTCCAAGAGACGAAAGCATTGAAATAAAGAGTTGTACGCTAAAGTTTTGTGTATTTCTCTGAAGTATTCACTGTTATCTCTGAATTTTGTCAGTGAATTGTGCTTCAGCCTTTCGGACCAGTATTTTTCAGTGATACATACACACACACACACACAAACACACACACATATGCAGATATATATCTATATATGTATATATATATATATATATATATATATATATATATATATATATATATATATATATATATATATATATACATATATACATACATACATATATATGTATGTACACATATACACACATATACATATATTACTACATATAGATATATATAGGAAGATACATATTTAGAGGGTGCACAGAATATTGAACAGCCAGTATTCCTACAGTTGCCACCTTTTGAAATGGACATTGTTTGAGTCTCTCATACAAAAGACAATTATTGCATGAAACATATACCCACAGAGAAGTCAAATGATATGACACTACATACAGGTTTGCATAGATAAGAACTGTTTATTTGTGCACTATTTTAGTTGTATATGCCATTCCATATAGCGGTTAAGTGTTTGAAATACATACTAACTGAGTAATGCAACTCTCAAGCAAAACATTTTATACAGTACTCTAAAAGCATAACATACATTGCTGTCCAAGCCAAGGCCTTCAAGTAGTATAATAGTAAAGAAACACTGGCCTGGAAGATAAGATTCAATCAACATTAATTAATGCAGATGTAGTTCAGCAGCCTCCAATTACACTCTGTACTCAACCCCATAGGGAGAAAAGAATTAAGTTGTCACAATGAAGATGTATCTGTTACATAACAATGCTTAACTAAAAACATCACTATCACACTGGCAAACAGAACTGGCTGTAAGACAGTAAGCACTAGCCCACCAATGTTCCCAAGGTGAAATGTATGAAAATGTACAGCCATATGCCTTAAGGTGTCTTACTACTGATATCCTTCACATGTTGTAACAGCCTAGATTATAAATGTTGCATACCCCTCCCTCATAGAATGACTTACAAGGGCATATAACAGTGTTACATACACTGACCCCTGCACTGTACAAGGACACACACATTTTGTCTAGCTGTAGCCCACATATATATGGACCCTACCCCACAATATGTGTGGGGGTCCACAACATCACTGTAAAGATGGCAGGAATGCCAGCACGGCATAATGATAGGCCACTACTTAACAACTTCTTACTGCATGACATATGGACAAAGCCTGGTATATAGGTGGAGCGCAGAGGCTGGAACACAGGGCCATATTTGCAATATTGTTGTTATACACTGTGAATGTTGCTGGTGTTACAGGATTGGTTGCAACATACCCTTATTCAGGAATTTGAAGTCAGAACACAAATAGATGTAGCCATGTATTGATAGCACTCAACAGACAGAATGCCACTGCTATAGCTGAGACAAGACCTGTGTGGTGAACAGACAAAACATAAGAGCCAATCCTCTGGTCATAATGTGGAAAGGCCCACAGTTGAGAGCAATGCAGACAGACTGCATTCCATGCTTATCTAGTATGTACACACAAACCCTGTAAAACTAGCAGTATACAATCCATATAACAACACTATTCACACAGCACGTAGGTCTGGAACCTTATACAAATATGTAGTTGGCCTGTGTTGGCAAGTCCTGTTGTAAGAGGTGTTGCTATCTGCTGTCTGTAACACTGCTGCCCACACAGAGGAAGGATAATTTATAGTAGTGTGTTGTCATGACAGTAGTAATTGGAAGTACAACACAGCTGGCTGCATGCAAGTAGCAAGTCGTGAACACTGATTGGTGCAGAGGCCATCACCTGATCATATGTATCACCTACAAAATCCATGCTGCAATCTTTTCAAAGCAGCTCAATCCCTGTAGTGGAGAGAGTGAGAAAAAAAAAACAGGAAAAAAAGTATCTGCGCCAACTAAACCTACAAATAACCCTACATAACTAAGGGGACACATAAAACTGTGTTCAGAAGAGTCAACAATCCTGCAACAGGTATGTGAAACATATATATATATATATATATATATATATATATATATATATATGTAATTGAATGTACTACTTGGTCTATAGTAATGGGATAGATGATGTGGAAAGATTTATATGTGCCATCAGAAATTGTTGTTGTAATTATGTCCTGCTAAACAACTGCTATGGACAATAGTGTTGGTCCCTGTGGGCAGTGGGCCACACCTGTCAACTGTGCAGATCAGCACTGAATGACAAGATGTAAGCCATCATAGTGTGTGTTCTGTACCTCAAGACATGTATATTAGTGTGGCAAATAGCTGGTGGTGTAAGTAATGCTGTTAGGATAGACACACGAGTTTCAGACCCCACCACTTGCAGGACAGACATGTTAACATGTAATGTAGCACGCACAAATGCCATAGGTGTGTAATAGGCTTACCTGCAATCTGCCCCTATATATACCCCCCCTAATGTTAGGCTGTGTCCACATGTGACACCTGTCTGTATTGCAGCAAAGCAGAACTGTGCTGCTGTGGAGGAAGGAGAGTTAGAGAATGTGGACCTGATGTTTGAATGCACCCCATTTATATATATATATATATATATCTGTGTGTGTGTGTGTGTGTGTGTGTGTGTGTGTGTGTGTGTGTGTGTGTGTGTGTGTGTGTGTGTGTGTGTGTGTGTGTGTGTGTGTGTGCGTGTGTGTGTATATGTATATATATATATATATATATATATATATATATATATATGCACACATATATATATATAGATATATATATATATATCTATATATACACACGTGTCTGTCTACATATATACAAACACACACACACACACACACACATATATATATATATATATATATATATATATATATATATATATGTGTGTAAAAATATATTTCCCCTACTGTTGAATGACAGTGCTGCATGATATGTGTGAGAGAACATTACACATATCAATACTCATATATATGTACAGTAGTAAGTGGGTGAAAATGGACCGTTATGTCTGGTGTGAAATCCATGTTGGGAACACATTGCCCTTGTTTGTGAAGGTGGGATTGGTATTTTGGGGAAGGATAGTAGGTATATTTGGAGAGGTAGGTTGGGTTGGAAGACAGACAAGACAGTATACAGGGACGGTATATGACATATGTTGTGGGTAAACACCTTGGATAACGAGTGGTGTTTGAAATGTGGAAAACCATGTGCCTCCATATGGAAACAATGGGACCAAGGTCCCCACCAATGGGCAGTCACAACTGCATCTTCACAGCCCTGAAGGTGCTTGGACTGGGGGCTGAGCAGGAGGAGCGTGCAGACCCTGTGATTGTGTACTGAGGGCCTCAAGGTGGTGTAGCATATCCCCCAAGTCTCTGTGGAGCTTGCTGTGCACCAGACCCTGGACCTGACTTCGGGTGATAGGATTCTGTCTGTGTGTGGTCCCGGTGGGGGGTGAACACCAATCCCTGAGGTGATTTCACCTGAAGGTAGTGCAGGACCAGCAGATGATGAGGTCCCAGGGGAGGGTCCCAGATGTGATGTGGCCTGGTAACATGGCCAGATGAGGGGGGAGAGGTGGTTCTGCTGGTAACTGTCTTTGCAAATATGCTGTTGTGTCACAGTTATAGAACATATGTGGGTAGTAATAGTCCACACATTCCAGGATTATGTCTAACAGTATGGATAGATATCGCCATTAACACAAAACACCAGATTTGCAGCAGTCAAATAGCAAACAGAACACATGCAATTATGAAACCATAGTGGCTCTTACAATGGCATACAGGTGACCTTGTTCATAACAGGCCACCAATGTTAGTGTTTCAACATGGAACATGACTACAAACACATTGCACAAATTGCTGTACAATACAATATATGTCCCAACAGTAGGTTTGCTGTAAACATACCCATTGAGTTGTGTGATCAGATTGTTGCTGCAGATATGGTGGGGGAGGGAGACAGAGATGTGTATTAGCTATTATATCCTTGCAGTATGAGGTCCTCAGACCTTTTTTCTTCTTTATGTCTTTGAGGCACTATGTCACAGGAGATATTGCCGATGTATACCCCCAGGAGAATGAGGTGATCGTTCAACACCTAGTGCAGAATACCACAGCCTGTTTGGACTACAGCCAATGAGCTGCAGGAGAGGACCATACTGTGGAATGATCTTGTCCAGGGTAAATGATGTCAACCTGCATAACAGCAGTTATGAGTAGGTCCGGCATCGGTGCACTGACCTACTCCACCATGCCCGTCGGTGTGCTGCTGCGGTAAGGAGGGACCAGCTAGCCACGGGGGGGGTCATGCCATCCAGCCCCCCCAACACATGCTGAGGAGCTCCTTGCCAGCCTCGGGGCAACTGCCCACCTGCAAATACAAGATCTGGCAGGCAGCATTGTGGAGGTGGGTGCTACCCACACAATGGATGAGGACCGTGCAGGTAAGGCCACACGGCACATCAGTAGACCACTGTTGCATATCCATCTGCATCTGTAGAATTTAATCATGCATATGTAAGATGAAAAAAAAAATATATATATAGTCTGTTGCTGCGTTGAAGTAATAAACAGATGTGCATAATCTATAGTATTGTGTGTTTGTACTGTTGATTTACTGTAATGCTGCTCCCACCCTGTACTAATGCCACAGGTGTGGCTACTGACATCACATCTCTCAAATAACTATGTAGGTCCCTCTGGTATACCTCCAGGGCAGCAGTCTGTAGCTGGTGAGTATGGTGTTTGTTCAAGTTTGCCAATACACCAGCTATGTTATGGCCATGGTATATTCCATGCACACACTTAAAACCTACCCATAATGCATGCTGTACATATTCACTTATTGTTGCTGTTAACTGCACTGCATCACAGTGGTCTGAAGGGTATGTATGACTCCTGCAATATAACTAACAACCTATCATTGCAAGATGTGTGCACAGAGATGGACATAATGGTGGGACAAATGGCCTACAGTAGGGACATGTCTGAAACATCACCCTTATACAGTGCTACAACAGTGTATATACCCCTATTACAATGGCAACTGTTACAGATCTACCCAAAGGCATATCACAATACTGCATTCCAAAACCCTTGCAACCTGTAATGTGGTCCTAACTTGAGCAAGGAATGTGTAATATGGAATCCTATGTTAGGACAGCAAATATGCTTATACCTTAACAAACACTGGAAGCATATGTGTGCATACACTCCAAATAACATATTGTGGAAGCAGCTTTTGAGGTACTGACAGCATGCACTCTTCATGAGTGTGAACCTTTCAGCAAGCACAGGTCCTCAATTTCACACCAAGAAATGGTCTGCTGCCCAGGACGTTTGCCCATCAAATGTGCCCATTCACCTGCAGCAGAGGCTGCCGTGTCTTGCACACATCTTACAACCCATGGAATGGATCCCATACCCAAAAGGTAGCACGCAGGAGCTGGACATGTAGCCTTATCTCACCATTGCATATACCATGGCAAAGAGTGCAGACAGTCATGTATGGAGCGAGGATGAATGGGACAGGATTAATGTAGAAAATAAACAGGTGGCCATCCAAGACAGATGATGACACATTGCAAACTGGTCATGCAGGCTGCCTAGTAACATGCCGCAACACTGAGGGAGTTGCAGGAATGTCTAACAAGTACTGGCTGTGCAGTACCTGTGTAGGCAATCACCTGGATTCTACATAAGTGTGGCCCATGTGTGAGGGTAATCAGATGGGACAGTTGTTTCACAGAAAATATCAGTCAGGGCTCTCTACAGGTAGCATATGCATAACATCAAAAGTCATCCAAAGGCATGTGTTGCAGTGTGTACTGGTGTACCAAGACCAAGCTGGAAACCTACAGACAGTATCAATGAAGATACATGTGCTGCACAACCAACACCTCACCCCACCTCAGGCCCACCATCCCCATCTGTACCTTGCTGGTGCCAGTGTACACCTGTATGTTTGCCATTCATTAGCAGAGACTAGACTGGTATACATAATGTTCAGAATTTGGGACACTGCAAAATGACACACATGTGTAGGCCATAGTTGTCAAGCATCTGCAAAAAGACTGAGGATGGGGAGCGGTTGTCATCCTGAAACACAACAGTGAACTGGAGCAGAGATCCAAAGCTAGCTGAGAATGGCAGTATCTGCACCCAGTCAAGATCATGAATTGTGCAGACATAACAATAACTCCACAGCAATAGTGACGGCACTGTGTGACCTCCAAGGGCTGTGCACATGAGTTGACCTTGCAATCATGCAGAGTTGAGGGAGATTTGTAGGACAGAGTGACCAAATACTGGCAAATGCAGATGGCCCATGCTAGTATACCCCTTCCAGGAATAGTGACTGCTGTAGTACACTTAGTTGGTTCAACAAACCATCATGATAAGGGGGTGCACACATATGCACCCACAAATTGTATGCATCTCACTCAGCATCTGCATGACTAAGACATTTGTTTGATATTGCAATTGATTGCATAAGTCATATGTCACATATCAGGTTCGTGTAATGTTAACATATGCAGTAATGTGGCCCCATGGCATATCAGGGAAGATGGTGCCATGTCAATAAGGGTGTGTACACTCCCCATAGCCACAGTAAGGTTTGAAGGTTGTAAGTGCAATTGTATTTTATTGGCCATACATGCACCGCTGATGATGAGATCTGTAAATCAGACATCAGGCATTCTCAAATGACATCTGTCCACATATCATCTTAGGTATGTGTCGGACAAACACATAGGGGCTGTGAGCAGCAGAGCAAACATAACTGACACACACATACACATTCAGAAATGGTGTGTACACCTGTGAAGTATGGTGCACAGTACATGCCAGGGTGCTCAACAGGTGCACAGCAATACTGTGTCTATGGGTGCAGTGTGTTCCAGGGGACAAGGCATCACCTACTAACACAACCCATGCATCACAGAGATGTATAATGTTGGTAACAGGGATTGACTATAGCTGCACTGCATACTGTTGACTGCCATATGTCATGCATGTTGACAGATGGGTAATGAGAGGTCTGTGTGTAATATCTTTGTGCAACCTCACCTGAAAGTGTGTGTGTGTGTGTGTGTGTGTGTGTGTGTGTGTGTGTGTGTGTGTGTGTGTGTGTGTGTGTGTGTGTGTGTGTGTGTGTGTGTGTGTGTGTGTGTGTGTGTGTGTGTGTGTGTGTGTGTGTGTGTGTGTGTGTGTGTGTGTGTGTGTGTACTGCTAAGCAATGATGTACAGGTCTTAAGGTGCGTTTCTTATTTTAACCTTCACAGGTGGCAAGGTGAGTTAGGGTCCCTACTGCAGGCAATCTGATGTTGGTGTCCATGCAGACACTGATAATGATGATAGGTATGTTGAGGCACAGACTGGGTTGTCAGGGACTGAAGCTGCACCATTGTTTGACATCCCACTGTTATCCACCCCATTCCCGCACACAGTCACATTGCCTATACATCCCCCATCACCAGTGGTCATAGCTGAGGGACAGTTGGTGGTTAGTGACATGGGACAGGACAGTGTGGTATCTATGGCATGTGTGTTTGGACACAGGAGCTATAGTCAGATGTCCGGCAGGATACCACACAGGCAGAAGTACAGGGGTACTTGTAGGAGGGCTGTTGGCCATCATGCCCCTGGCAGTGGTGCCACATCTGGTGCCATCAGATGCATGTTTCAGGTCATCATTGAGGCGGTGGCACATATGGAACAATATACCAGACAGGGTCTGAGGTTGCAGAGGGCTACTCATTCAGGTGTTATTGGCAACATCCATTATCTTGCAGGTGCCCACCATTATTTTGCAGAGGTCAGGGATAGACAGTTGGGTGAGATGGTGGGAATCCTTGACCATGGAATGTCTGTGTTTGAGCATATGGTGGGAATAGTGTGATGGCCACATGGACATAGGCCAGCAACACCAACAGCTGGAGGTCGACGTGGACATGCCAGAAGTCAGACCTGATCCTGTAGTGGCAGTACCAGCCCCAGGAGGGGGGTGCTGTCCATATCACAACACAGCAGGCCACATGCACGTGGCCCTGGCCAGTCCCAAGAGGGACCTGGATCCAGCAGACATATGGCATCATCAGGGCAGAGTACCATATTGTGGCTTTTACCTGGTGGTGCCCGTGGAACCCCTGGCAGGCACAGTTCTCATGTCCGTGGCCAGAGACAGTGAACTGCACACCTTGTCAGGTAAGTCCGCAGCTGGCCAACAAACCCTTGTATAGGGCAGCCACATGGCAGAACTGTGTGCATGCATATGCACACACATCACCAACACAGTAGGGCAACACCATACCTACACACACCACATCACAATAGCCCAATCAATAATTAAACCCCCTCACACACACATGATGTCAAACATATGGCTCAGCCTAGGTCTCTAGCAAACCAATAACACACCCTGTGCATATGATGATACCTGTGCCACATTCCTGTCATCCATAACATTGATGCAGGAACAGGCTAATAAGGTTCTGATGCACAGAGTGACTGTACTATGGCCAATGTAATGCTGTGTAACATGTTGTCAGCAGTAAAGTTTAATGCTTACATATCAGAAAGTGTAGCTGTCCTACCATAATGCATTATAGCTGTTATTAACACTGAGTGATTGTGGTCTCCATAATGTATTCAGTTTGTGTTGTAGGTGCCCATGTGTCAGCAGTATGTTGTTCTGCTGTTGTTTCCTACAAGGGGTATGGCACTGTGGTGACACCTTAGCTGTGCCATATCCTGGGTACAAGTGAACACATGTCACAGGTCTGCATAACAGTTACTGCATGTGCCACATGACTGATAGGTCTGCAGTTGTATACAGGTGAGTGCATGATAGCTGATGTCAGCAGCCCTTCTACAGTGGACAATGGTAAGTGTACTGGGTGGTACACACCACATATTTGTGTATAACACACATAGAGGCTTTGGTGTTGATGCAATATACAGAGAATACACATGGATGCATGTACTTGTGCGAGGAACCCATTTTAGCCTATGTAAGTCCACCAAGACAGAATAGGCACAACATCACACTGGAAAATAAGCAATCTGCTAGTTTAATGTCAATAACGATGGTGCAGGCAGGGTATATGTCCCCTTCCCCAATGTAGTGCAATCCTCAACTCTGTAAACATAGGTGTGCTGGTGTGGGTGGCACAGCCCTACCCTTTGGGGGGGTGAGGTGCTGTAGAACTGCAGTTAGTGTGATTGACAACTACTTAACCTGCTAACATGAACTGTACAGTATTACAGCCAGCTATGAGGGGGGATACACTCAACAGTAACTGCAATGATGGTGGCAGTGTCCACAAGAGCCACACTCAGCTATATATACCAACCCCTGTATTGCTCTACACTTATACAGTGGGAAAGAGGGCATTTACACATCTACTACTAGTTGTGATGGAATGTATTTCCACAGGATGATACCTGTGAAATGTTAGCATTTGTCAGGCAGTTCTCAGACAGATGACCTCCTGTTACATGTATATTCTGCAAACAGAAGTAGATCCCTTCACATACACACACACTCTTACTTGGCAGCACTCGGACTAGATCCCCTACCTAGGTATGTAGTGCTACTGATGTGTGTGACCTTAATTGCACACACTACACAGCTTTTAAGATGAGGTGTGTTTCAAGTTACATGTTACATGAAGAACATCCCCAGGCCCTGTAAAGTAAGGTAATGGGGGATGTACTGGTTGTTTATGGACAATACATAGTGTGGCATACTGTCATATACACATTGACAAGCACATAGTCATACACACATCTGAGAGACCTGGGCTTATCAGTGCTAACTACCTTGTCAGTGTGTCCATTCTGTTACAGATAGTTTGCACACAGCACATGCATCCCTGGGCTGGATAGTGTCATCAGTTACCTGTATGACTGATGGTGACAGTAGTCCCCATACAGTGGAACATGGGACATGTACTGGGGGTACCATGGTGTAAAGACAGTATACCCAGCACCCTCACCCCACAGTGGATATTGTACGTACTGAAACCCATGATAATACTCTGACTTACCCACCATCACACATTGACCAGGACTTCAATACAACCCCTTGTCTATCCCAAGAGTACTACTACAGGGATATGCATCTAAAGGGTCTATATTAGAACATCAAAGTTTTAAAACTTCAAATGTTCTAATATTGAACCCTATTCAGCAAAAGCTGAAAAATATCGAAGCAACAGAAAACTGAATATTTTCCTAGGGAAATAATTCAGTTGTCCGTTTCTGTTGCTTCGGTATTTTCAGCACTGTGGTGGAAAATTATGGGTCGGGTTCAGGTAAGTGCGCGATTGAGTGCAGTTTAGGGTAGTTAGGGTTAGGGTGCGGGTTTGGTATGTGTGTGATTGTGTGAACATGAGGGTTAGGGCGGGGTAGGTGAGTTAGGGTTAAGGCATGGGTGAGGTGAGTGTGCGATAGTGATGGACTTTAGGGTTAGGGTTTGGGTTAATGTAAATGGATAGTTAGTGGTGTGTGTATAGTTTAGTGTAGGGTTAAGTGTAAGATTTTAGGTGTATGTGTGTGGATTGCTGTTTATTTGGTGTGCTTGTGTTGTGTGTATGTGTTTTGGAACAGCATTTTTTTTCCCTAGGAAAAAATTTGCTGTTCTGTATGTTTGATATTCAGTTTTTGCTGAATAGGGTTCGATATTAGAACATTCGAAGTTTTGAAACATCAGTGTTCTAATATAGACCCCATCTAATGCACATGCCACAGGGATAGTAGGGTGATGCATTGTCATGGCTCTCCTATGGTCAGCAACATCACTGTCACTAATACTGTGTGGCAA
>NC_056736.1:353296945-353349445 GCF_019279795.1 Protopterus annectens | reverse complement strand
AAGGAAGACACAACCACACTCTCTCAGGGAATCACACACATTATCACAGTTGGCAGTGTCAGGATTAGAATTTCTAACTAACTAGTTTGCTACACTACAGTAATACATAGGTATCACATTCACCACATAGGTTACCAGGCTGATATATGGGCAAAGAGTACATCAAGGTGACTGACATCAGAAGACATGCTACAGTAGGGCAATGGGAGGTGTAGTGAGTGTGAATGGCTTCCAAATCATTAATCTCCACACACACACAGACACAGATTTGCCAGTACTGACATGCATGGGTTCATTGCTTCACAGGTGTGTAGTAGCTGACTGTGCCAGAAGACTGTACAAGGCTAGGCAAAGGGTATATCTTAGTATCAGGCCACATGACAAGGGTCTGCACTGTAGCTCAGGGGTGTAGTCCGTGGATTGGCCCACATAGTTGGATATTGTATTCGCCATCCACTTATCTGGGTTACTGTTGTGGGTGGCCAGTGCTGTGCAATGCTTGCTATGTATGTGCTCTATATTCCATAACATGGACAGTGCCTGAGTTGTGCACATGTCCCACATGTTCTGTGACATGTGGAAGTGTACCTGGGGTGTCAGGGGCATGTTGTGTGGTCAAATTATCATCTGATGTGGCATTCTTGACCTCATGTGGTGAGAAATGGCTATGGAACTGAAGTTGTTCCTGTACCTACACTGGCAGCATGATGCAGGTATTTACTGATGTTAGTGGCATTTGTCCATGCCGGGCATGTGTATAAGGCATGGTATTTCCTTTGTGGGTTACATTTGGTGACTCGACAGTTGTTGCAGCCGTCCAGTGAGTAACATAGCAAAGGACCACTGTTAGCAATTATTTGCCTATTGTAGGGATGGAATAGGTTGCCGTGTCCTCTCTAGTTTACTGCAATCACACAGTGGTTACTATCTGTGGACAATATACAGGGAACTATCAATATAGTAGTTGTTGCCTAGCCAAGTGTGTTTGTGTATGAGACATGGGTGGAGAGTGTTCTCTGGGTAATACAAGGGTCGCCAATCCATAATGTCACATGTATGGTTATGGATTGTCTACACCAGCCTCCCAGCTGTTTGACATCTGTTGTCCTTGTAAGGTGGACATTGTGACATATAGTAGGTCCTCAATATAAGAAATTTGCAAAATCCACCCCCCAATGAATCCTGTTATTACACAATCACAGCTACATCCACACAGGATACTGATGACAAACACACACACAACTGACAGTACTGAGATTCAAATGCCTACCTAGCTATGTATTGCTACTACAGTGTGCTGCATTTATCGGATCTTATAGGGCTAGCCCTTTTTCAAAGGTGTATACATCAGCATGCTTGCCAAAGTAGGGCAATGGAAAGTGTAGTGACTGTGACAAGCCTCAAAAGCATTGATCCCCACACACACACACACACACACACACACACACACACACACACACACACACACACACACACACACACACATACAGAGTCTCACAGTTGCCATGTCTGGGATTAGAATTCCTACCTAACTAGTCCATAACACTGTAGCATTATGCAGTTATAGCACAAGCCATGGAGGTTACAAGGCTAGCTATTCCCCAAAGGTGTATTTCAAGTTGAATGACATCAGCAGGCTGTGACTGGCCTCAGAATCATTGATCCCTCAACACACACACACACACACACACACACACACACACACACACACACACACACACACACACACACACACACACACAGTTGCCATGCCAGGGATTAGAACTCCTAGTTAAATAACACATCACACTATAGCATTATACAGTTATAGCACAAGCCACATAGCTTATAGGGTTTGCCTTTCTTCAAAGGTGCATTTCAAGGTGAATGACAGCAGCAGGCTAGCTAAATTAGGGCAATGGGGAGTGGAGTGCTTATGAATGGACCATAAACCATTCGTCTGGAAGCACACACACAACACTCAGTCACACACAGGCTTACATTTGACAGGACCGTGTATACAACTGCTGGATGAATAATGACTTGTACTGTCATGTTACACAGTTATCATAAGCACCACAGACACTATAGTACTGAGGGCTACCAGAAGCAAATGTCTACAGTGACAGACATTTGCACATCATTGGTATTGGCCAATTGGATGTGTGCTGGGTGGGACAGGACTCATGATGGGAAGCTCTTTTTCACTGTCTGTCACTCTCTTCCCCACATCTATGTATGCGTATGTTTGACCTATTATGGTGTGTTATCCTTGGATATATGTGTGTATTCCTATCTGATGTGTGTGCAAAGCGTGACTGGTGTTCAATGTGGAGTGTGTGCACAGACATCTGCGACTGACAGATATGTATAGTCCACTGCTATTGCCAGACATGGGCTTCATTTCTGTTTGGGAGCATGCCCAGTATGACCTTTCAGAATTTTGTTGTCAGGCATGGACTTCATTTCTCTAAGTGTGGGAGCATGCCCAGTATGACCTTCTGTATTGAATGTGTGAATCCATTCCAGGTAGGTTGTACTCCAGTGCAGGCATTTGTGTTCTACACCTACAGCTAGCAACCAGTTTCTGCAGGATATCTGTAGATCAGTTGACAATATGGGGTCACAATGGGCAAAGGATAGTGGGGTACTGTAACTAATTGTGTCTGTGCTGCTTCTGCTACATGGTTTTGGTGTTAGCAGAGATATTCAGACATATGTACTGTTTTACACAGTGATGTTTTATGTCATCAACTACTGACAGCTATACGTATTTACTTGCAGTAATTTCCTGGGTAACACAAAATGAATGAAGCTGTGTCCAGTATCGTGGTCTGCAGCCTAAATATTCTTGCACAAGCATGCCATTCTGGAGGGGGAGCTGCAGGCACTTGCTGATGGGTCTGTGAAAATGGTTCATCACCTTGGTACTGTGGTGGCTGAGGATCCCATGCTTGTACATCAATCGATGTGACAGAATGGCCATATCCTGCTGTGACCATACCTCACAGCTGTACAGATTCACACAGGTTACCCAGAGGCAGTGCTCATATTTCTGGTCATTGCCCCTTCACATTGTGGTTTATGAGTTTGTAGCCACCCATTCCTGTGTTTGCAGGCAGGGACAGTATGTGCACACATCTGAGTTTCAGACTTCACACACTCCATGGCATCCATGCTTTTACCCCCCCCCCCGTTATTCTATCTTCATCCGAACATTATGCAAATGATATTTGATAAGTATCCCTCTAGTTATCACTTCATCCCAGCAGTATTTAGGGGTTGGTCCACACTTCATGCAGTAGGACATGGTGGACATGCTACTGGGTTTGTCAACATGACCTTGTATTTGTGTTCTGTGGACTGTGTTATGTCATTATTTGGGACGCCATAAGATAACATACATTGGCAGTACGGGTGAGACACAGGCCTTTGACAGAGGACTGTAGGGCATTTGGTAGTGATGCAGGCCAACTGTAGCAGACCAGTGCATTGTGTCACTCCTACAGTCCCAGGCTGCAAGCCACTGTGTTCCTCTGGGGTGACAGAGTAGGTGTGCAAGGTGTTAATGGCAATAGTTTCTGTCCTTATTGATCCATTGATGTGGATTCTGGCAGGGTGCTGCTTACGGCTAGGGACACACCTGCATGGGACACCTCTTCAGCATGCTGCATTCTGTGGCTATTCCCATACAGAGGTGGGGGTTATATTGTACTCATTCCCAACAGCAGGGATATGACCTGTGAGGTACCTGTGGCTGATGGTGGGGTGAGCTGAGTGCATGTGTGCTATGGAAGCTACTTGCAGCTGAGTAACAGATATACGTGGGGCATTCCACTTATGCTGGCATGTGCATGGACATCAGCCATTTCACAGTACTTCATACCTGTGCCTTTTGTGGTCTGCCAGTGTTTGGCCAGACTACATCAGTATTCCATACTACATAGCCAACTAATGTGCTGCTAACCTGTATTTACAATTCCAAAAGTGTGTCCATTTGACAGTAACATTTTATAATCTCTCTGTCTAGGGTACCTCCACATTTGTACTGTTTGAATGCCTGGACCCACATTCATGACATGTCCATCTTTCAGATGTTGACAGATATTACATCCGAACACTTAGTATGAATTACTGCTGGATTGTGTCTTGCTGGGATGCATTGTGTTTGGCACTGCAGTTGTAAGAACCTGGCCCTGTCATCAACAGTACTGGCCATTGGCCACCATGACACAACCTTCCATGCCTACATGCTGACCACTTTCACACAATATACAACACACAATAGCCTAACACACAGAGCCCTGCATATTGTACACATGCAACAATCTATCCTGCTACTTTGGCCATCTCAGGTAATCTGTGCTTCCCTATTATTATACCCAGAAGTACATGTTACTACATTTCTACATAGGATTGGGGGGGGGGGGGCACACCTGATAACTGTAAACATTTGCTATGACTGTACTGATATTTCAGGTACTCTGTTGGTTTCCATTTCATTCTGTATTCTGATCTATCATGCAGACTAGAGGCATATCAGTGTACTGCAGTTCTTAGGTTTTGTTGACCTACATTTCAATTTCAGACTACTTACCCTTCAGAACTAACATCCCATTGCTTGACCTGTTCTAGTCTGTCTGTGTCAGTCTGGAGGGGGGCTGTTCACCATAGCCATCAATCAGAGGCCTTACCACAGCCTTTCTTTGTGTTTGTCTACACCTTTCCAGCTGGCTGAGACTGTTGTTGGGTATGTGAGCTTCACTGACATGCATGTGTGTGTCCTATGGACACACATTTGGCCCACCACATATCCTTCAGTGGGTTTTGTCACCCTGTCTAGTACTGCCTATTGTGTTGATGCCAGTATGGATTTCATGCTGCCTATATAGGTGTCTACTATCTGCTGCCATCCCATTCAGCCACCCGATTCCCTTACATGCTCACATCCATACCATAGATACAGGTAGCAGAACATACTGCTATATTTAGCAATTGATAGTAAGAGTGACTTACCTTGTGGCTGTGCCAGTATTGAGGATGGTGCTGGAGGGCTGACTATGTCGGATGCACATAGTACACTCCCTATACATGGTTAAGCACAGGTAGTGTCATGTTTGGCATCCCTTTTACTGTATGTGCAAGTCAGATAGAGGTGTCATTCCCAGCGTTCCTACCATATCAATGTATGTGCTATGTGTTGCCTATTTGCCAAGGCCTGGGAATATTGGGTACACCTCCTTCTGCCTACATGGGCAGGCTCAGGTTGCTCCTCCTCCGAGTCACTCTGTGCCTGTGCTGGCCTTGGCAATGGTGGGGGCTGTGTGGCCCTGCCCCATGCTGTTCTTGCTGCAGCTGTTTCCGCAGGATGATATTGTGTAGCATGGCACATACAATGACAATTTAGGTACATGTAGCTGGTGAGTACTGCGAGGCTCCACCAGATATGTCCAGGCACTGGGACCGTGACTTGAGCATCCCAAACACATGCTCTGTTATGATTCTGGTCTGTGCGTGTACCTCATTATTGGAGTTCTTGGTTGGGTGTGTGTGGATTTCTGATGGGTGTAATCAGCCACGGCTCCAGTGCATAACCAGCATCCCCAACAAGGTGGTCATATGGGATGTCCTCATTGCAAATCTCTGGTACAGCTGCATCATATGACAGATGTGGGAGAAGTGCTAGCTTCCAGGGCTGCCAGCACACACATTCATTATAATGCCCTGGGTATTGCACATGACCTGGCAGTTGATGGAGGTGAAGCCCTTGAAGTTTATGTATATTCTACCCCGCTCTCCGGGTGGTGCTTTGATGTTTATGTGCGTGCAGTCTATAGCACCCACTATCTCAGGGTATTCTGTTATTTGGTGGAAGAGACGCATATTGCTGGTCAACACCTCATGGGTGTTGAGGAAATATATGTGCTCACCAGTATGTGCTGAGAAGGCATCCAGGAACTGGTGGAGTACCCTGGATGCTGATGCCTGTGAGATCATCATGATAGCCCCAGTTGGCCTTTGGAAGGTATCTGTGGCTATTATTCTTAAGCCTATACATATCTTGGTATCCACTGGGATGGGTTCCCCTTTGTTGGTTCTGTGTGAGAGACGTGGCTGGCACAGCTCAACAATTTGCTGTAGGAGGTCCCTGTCCACCCTATAGCGCTCCACTATCTCCAACTCATGTAGCCCCTGGTAGGTTACCATGGGTCTGTACACTCTTCTCCTTCTCCTCACTTTGGGTTGGTCATCAGTGTTGTCATCCTCACCACCCTCAGCCTCTTCCATATGTTGAGTTATGAGAGCAAAAGCAGCCCCTATCATTTTCTTGCTTTTGTTAGGTAAATTTTCCCCATTTGTGTACACCGTTGGTGTAGAGTTTGTGGGAAAAACTAGAGGGAAAGGTGTCTGTATATTTTATCTTAGTGTGCTGGGCTGGGCTGGGCTGGGCTGCTGCATGTGTAATTGGCTGATTCTGATACATTTCATCTGACAGCTATGCTAGTTCTCCTTGATTACCTGCCTACTGCTGTTTTCCCTTCTCATTGCCTTTCTGTTTAAGCCTGAGGCACGCCACACAAACCCAGTGCTCAGATATGAACGGAGCTGCTATTTCCTGGTTTAATTTTCTTTTTTTGTTTAAAACCCGGTACACCCGTTTAGGCAATGTAAATACTGCTAGGCAGTTTCAGACACACTCCCTTCCTTAGCTCTGCTAAGCTAAGGGCAAATCAGAGCCACAGAGTTCCAATAAGCTTACAGTATGTCTTAGTCACAGCAGTTAACTACTAAGCCATTGGAGCCATGACACACCCCTCTAGGATATCAGCTAACTCCTAGCCTTGCACCATGGTTTTCCTGCACCTACATGGTTGGGTGCTGGCTAGCAATGAGGGGAAATCTGTGATTCAGAATCATTCCCCCTCATTTGCATAGAACTGACCTGGCCTTGTTGTCTTCTGCCTGCCATTGACTTTTTTTTGTTGTTGTTGTGTCTTTCAACTTTTCCCGGTCACAACAGCAGAACTCCGGTCCGCTAATCATTGCTAGTTAATTTTTACGTGCTGAGTTACCAGCCCTGACGCACAACCTTCAACGAAGGTGTGCCCATCACGCATGTCTCCACGCAGAAGACGCTCTAGCTGAGAATTGAACCGGACAGCGTCTTACTGTGAGGCGACAATGGTACCGCAGCACCACCACTGCTGCCATTGACTATAATGTCAAAATTGTGATTTTGCCTAAAAAGCTTTTTTCAAGGTTTTATTTTTATTTCCATGCCAATCCCATTTGCATGCCGCTGCCCTACGCTCAAACGGCCGAAATCGGCAAAAAAAAAGTTATTTGTTGTTATTTTTAAATGATTTTCCATGCCAATGGCCATATATTTGGCCATTGGCATGCCTTCCACATTATATACACCCTTTATTTGGAGCTGTCATGGCACCGTTTTGTTGTTTGCAGAAACATACTCGGTTACTAGCGGAATACATTTCTGCAGGTTATACTAATCCTGCACGGACAGCTGCCTGCTTCCTGGATCACTAATTCACCTCATTTGCATGGTTTTCATCTGCAAATGGGGTAATTAGCATACAGGAGCTGTCTGCATGCAGGAATAGTGCAGGAGCACTCATGCACGTCCCGGGAGCTTGTTCCTGGATCTCTTGGTGGCCATATTGCCTCCAACAGCTCTTGCACTATTTCTGCACACTGTGAAGAGCTTGCTGAATCATGGAGTGTGTGTGTGTGTGTGTGTGTGTGTGTGTGTGTGTGTGTGTGTGTGTGTGTGTGTGTGTGTGTGTGTGTGTGTGTGTGTGTGTGTGTGTGTGTGTGTGTGTGTGTGTGTGTGTGTGTGTGTGTGTGTGTGTGTGTGTGTGTGTGTATATATATATATATATACATATATATATATATATATATATATATATATATATATATATATATATATATATATATATATATACACACACACATATAAATTAATTCTTGCTTAACTTCTGAAGTGTGTGACACTTTTTTAAGGAACTCTTTAGATATGTGAATAATATTCTGGTGGTGTGCATTACCAGATTGTAGCTGTAAATGAAAAAAATAGATCAGCCTGCTAACCCAGTAAACAAACTAAAATAAATAATACCTCCATGTTAGAAATATATTTGTTATATTCTAAAATGACTTCTCAGTTTATTCTTTAATTTGAATACACACAGGACTGCATTTGCTGATTGTTCTTTCCTGTTATTTACTTCTGCTCTCCTGTATATTGCATTAAGATAACTAATAGCTTGACATGCAGTGTAACAATATTTGTTCTAAATTGATAAGAGATAGTTTGTCCTACAGCATAGACCATCAAAACTGAAAAAACTAATTTTAAGTCTGATGGAGTAATCTGTTTATTTTCTGCTGGACAGTGGCCATTGTATCCCTTGGAAAACAAATACACAATTCATATGAAAATTACATTTTAAAATAATTAATTTCTCTAAATATAGCAATCTGAAATAAGCACACTAACTTAAGATAACATCACGTTAAGCATGTAGACGACATTTTCTGTGTGTACCTTCTAAAGTTCATAAAAATTACAATAACCTATCAGAAGCCCTGGGAAGCTCAAGAGTTCAAGAGACAACAGTGATTGTTTATCTCTCCTAATATTATGCAGTGAAAGCAAAAATTTAAAGCAATTATTATTATATTATTTAATTATTATATGTAATTATTATATTATTTAAATAAATAAATAGGTAAATAATTATATTGGCTAGATTTCTGAAAACTGACATCTTGTTGTGCCAGATCCTGTCACCTGGTTTTCTATCTTAACTAGAAGAAACCAGCAAAAAAAGATTAGGGCAATTAACTTGCGCAAGACAAGAAAAGCCATTTTCATTCCTTTCTATACATTGCACTTCACTGTTGCATTTTTCTTGCTTTGTTACACTGCATTTGTTCTATATTCTATTTCACTTCTAATCATTTTATTAAGCATTGAATACATACAATTATACATGCACTGTCAATAACCTTGTTCATCAGCTGAGGATGCTGGACTCTATCCTGGTTAACAATGCATTTGAGTCAGGAGCCAGTCCTGGAAGTGAAGTTACACTTCACAGTTCCTCCATCCACTATTTTTTTCGGTCCTCTTGGATCTCATTTTTACCAGCTGGCCACCAGTGCCCACATCCACAACAGGTATACCAACCATCATCAATACTTACTTTGGTGTTGCTGGGATCAGTTGTGGAGCTTAAGGATGTCCTGAGGACTTTGCCTTTTGTGTTTCCATTTGGTAGGAGTATTTCATTTTATATGCCCCACCCACTTTCCCTTCCTTCTCACACATGCATTGATTCGGTCCAGGGGTAACTCCCCTCTTTGGACCATGCTGCCCCTTAGGGAGTATTACCAATGAGTGCTCTTCCCCCAGGATGAGCATGCCCATCCCTCCTTGCCACTGTGTTAGTTGACCAGACCACAAATCAAACCCATATCAGCTGGGCCATAGTCAGGGCTTTATCAGTCTATGCCACCAGAGTGGCTCCTCCATCTTCTAATCTCAAGGCGTCTTTAGTCAGAGACAAACGCAAAGTCTGAAGCCAAGTTAAGTTAGCTTAGATCTTTGCTAGTATATATATATATATATATATATATATATATATATATATATATATATATATATATATATATATATATATATATATATATATATATATATATATATATATATATATATATATATATATATATATATATATATATATATATATATATATATATATATATATATATATATATATATATATATATATATATATATATATATATGGGTCTACTTTGTTTGATTGAAAGCTGATTTCACTGAATTTGAATTTACCCTGACCAAATCGCTGAAAACTCAAATTAATGAAAATTCATTTCACTGAATCTGTGTACTAAGTGTACTATGTCCATCCAACATGGTCAGCCCTCCAGCACCATCCTCAGTACTGGCACAGCCACAAGGTAAGTCATGTTCACTATCAATTGCTGAATGTAGTAGTATGTTCTGCTACCTGTAACTATGGTATGGATGTGAGCAGATTAGGGAATCGGGTGGCTGAATGCAATGGCAGCAGATAGTAGACACCTTTATCGGTAGCATGAAATCCTTAACAAATACTGGTGTCAACATAGTAGGCAGTACTAGACAAGGTGACAAAAGCTACTGCAGGACATGTGGAGGGCCAAATGTATGTCCATAGGACACACACATGCATGTCAGTAAGGCTCACATACCAACAACAGTCTCAGCCAGCAGGACAGGTATAGACAAACACAAAGAAAGGCTGTGACAAGGTCTCTCTTGATGGCTATAGAGAACAGCCCCCCTCCAGACCTACACAGACAGACTACAACTGGTCAGGCAGTGGGATGTTAGTTCTCAAGGGTAAGAATTCTGAAACTGAAATATAGGTTAATAAAACCTAAGAACTGTAGTACACTGATATGTCTCTAGTCTGCATGATAAGTCAGAATACAAAATTAAATGGAGTACATGAAATACCAGCACAGTCATATCAAATGTTTACAGTTGTCAGGTGTGACCCCCCCCTCACAATACTATGTAGAAATGTAATAACATGTACGTGTAAGTATAATAACAGTGGAGCACACATTACAGGAGCTGGCCAACGTAGCAGGATAGATTGTAGCACGTGTACAACATGCAGGGCTCTGTGTGTTAGGTTATTGTGTGTTGTGATCAGCATGTAGGCATGGAGGGTTGTATCCTGATGGCTAATGGCCAGTACTGTTGATGATAGGGACAAGTTCTCACAACTGCAGTGCCAAACACAATGCATCTCACCAAGACACAATCAAGCAGTAATCCATACTAATTGTTCGGATGTAATATCTGTCACCATCTGATAGATGGACATGTCATAAATGTGGGCCCAGACATGCAAAATGTACACAGGTGCAAGTACCCTAGACAGAGAGTGTATAAAATGTTTCTGTTAAATGGATACACCTTTGGAATGTTACATACAGGTTAGCAGCACATTAGTTGGCTGTGTAGTATGGAATACTGATGTAGTCTGGCCAAACATTGGCAGACCACAAAAGGCTTAGGTATATAGTACTGAGAAACTACTGATGTCCCTGCACAAGCCAGCATAAGTGGAATCCCCATGTATATCTGTGAGTCAGCTTCAAGTAGCTTCCATAGCACACATGTACCCAGCGCACCCCACCATCAGCCATAGGTACCTCACAGGTTTTAACCCTGCTGTTTGGAATGAGTACAATATGACCCCCACCTCTGTATGGGAATAGCCACAGAATGCAGCATGCTGAAGAGGTGTCCCATGCAGTTGTGTCCCTAGCTTTAAGCAGTACCCTGCCAGCATCCACACCAATGGCTCAATAAGGACAGAAACTATTGACATTAACACTTCGCACACCTACCCTGTTACCCCAGGGGAATATAGTGGCTTGCAGCCTAGGACTGTAGGAGTGACACAATGTACTGGCCTGCTACAGATGGCCTATATCACTACCAAATGCCCTACAGTCTTCTGTTAAAGGCATGTGTCTCACCAATAGTAGACAATGCATGTTACCTCATGGACTCATAAATAACAATATAACACAGTCCACAGAACACAAATGCAAGGGCATGTCGACAAATCCCAGTAGCATGTCCACCATCTCCTACTGCATGAATTGTGGACCAACCCCTAAATACTGCTGGGATGAAGTTATAACAATACAGATACTTATCAGATAATATTTGCATAATGTTCGGAAGAGGATAGAATAATGGGGGGGGTAGAAGTATGGATGCCATGGAGTATGTGAAGTCTGAAATTCAGATGTGTACACATACTATCCCTGCCTGCAAACACTGGAATGGGTGGCCACAAACCTGCTCATAAACCACAACGTGAAGGGGTAATGACCAGAAATATGTCCCCTTGCCTCTGGGTAACCTGTGTGAATCTGTACAGCTATGAGGTATGGCCGCAGCAAGATACGGCCATACTGTTACATCAATGGATGTACAAGCATGGGATCCTCATCCACCACAGTACCAAGGTGCTGAACCATTTACACAGACCCATCAGCAAGTGTCTGCAGCTCCCCCTCCAGAATGGCATGATTGTGCGAGAATATGTAAGCTGCAGACCGCAATAGTGGACACAGCTTCATTCATCTTGTGTTAACCCGGAAATTACTGCAAGCAAATATGTATACATCACAGTGTAAAACAGTACATATGTCTGAATATCTCTGCTAACACCAAAACCATGTAGCAGAAGCAGGACACGGACAATTAGTTAGAGTATCCCACTATCCTTTTCCCATTGTGACCCCATATTGTCAACCAATTTACAAATATCCTGCAGAAACAGGTTGCTAGCTGTAGGTGGAGAACACAAATGCCTGCACTGGAGTACAACCTACCTGGAATGGATTCACACATGCAATACAGAAGGTCATACTGAGCATGCTCCTTCACTTAGAAAAACAAATCCCATGTCTTACAACAAACTACTGAAAGGTCACACTGGGTATGCTCCCACATGTAACAGAAATGAAGCCCATGTCTGGCAACAACAGTGGACTATACATATCTGTCAGTTGCAGATGTCTGTGCACACACTCCACATTGCACACCATTCATGCTTTGCACACACATCGGATAGGAATACACACATATATCCAAGGACAGCACACTATAATGGGCCAAACATACACATACATAGATGTGTGGAAGAAAGTAACAGACACTGAGAAAGGGCTTCCCATTATGATGTCTGTCCCACCCAGCACACATCTAGTTGGCCAATACCACATGATGTGCAAACATTTCAACTGTGAGATTGTTTGTGTGTAGAGATCAATGCTTGTGAGGCCTGTCACAGTCACTACACTGTCCATTAACCTACTTTGGCAAGCCTGATGATGTCATTCACCTTGAAATACACCTTTGGGGAAGTAGTAGCCTTATATGCTCTGTGGAGCTTGCTATAACTATGTAATACTATAATGTGATGTACTAGTTAGGTAGGAGTTCTAATACCTGAAATGGCAACTGTGTGTGTGTGTGTGTGTGTGTGTGTGTGTGTGTGTGTGTGTGTGTGTGTGTGTGTGTGTGTGTGTGTGTGTGTGTGCTTGTCTGTGTAGGGATCAATGCTTTTGAGGCCATTCACAATCACAACACTTTCCATTGCCCTACTTTAGTAAGCCTGCTGATGTCATTCACCTTGAAATACACCTTTGGGGTAAAAGTAGCCCTTTAAGCTCTGGGGTGCATGCTATAACTGCTTAATGCTATAGTGTAATATACTAGTTTGGAAGGACTTCTAATCCCAGACATGGCAACTGTGAACCTCTGTATGTGTGTGCTTTTGTTTTTTTTTTGTGTAGGGATCAATGCTTTTGAGGCCATTCACAGTCAATACACTTTTCATTACCCAACTTTGGCAAGCCTGCTGATGTTATCCACCTTGAAATACAAAAACGTGCGGACTGCAGAACCCACCGAACAGCCAAAGGAAATCCAAACCCAGCTGTAAATAGTAGTCACACGGGATTCAAAAGTCAAATGTAAATTCACGTATAAAATCCACACGAAAATGCACGGATAAACCAAGAAACCAACTTTATTTTCTAAACATGAAGTTAACTGCTTTTTGTCCCACTATGTTGTGGGACTTCTTCAGACAAACAAGAACAAACTTCTGAAAACATTTAAATAATCAAATTGGCACCAAACATGAGCGCCGTATCCCAGCAACAGTAAACAAACAGCTCCGTTGTATAACCTCATATAATATTTAAAATCTACTAAAGTATAATATAAAATATGTTGTATATATTAAACTGAAAACATATACTTAGGTAAAATGATGTATAATGAACTAAAACCTTATATTAAAATGCAGTAAGTAAACCTAATATAGCTGTATTATGCTATTATGGTCTTGTACAGATAATAATGCAACAACACACTAAACCATAAATTCTAACTAATCGACAACATAAAATACATTGAATTGAATTAAATAGATAAAGCCTGGCTAATATCGTTACTAATGAAACCACTGTGTTATATTAGCACTGAAAAAATGAAAAAATTTAATAATAAAATATATGGGTGAACAAACGCGACAATCTAACAACTATAAACATTCCTAGCAGTATACATAAACTAATGTGCAAAACCTATAAATACTGAGAAACTTTTTACATCAATTTGTAAGTAATATCTAAAATATCTCATCTGCGCAAACTTTTTAACTTAAGTATGGGATAGAGAGAACAAATCTCATTTAATCCTGGTGAAACACTGGCATTACAACAAAGTTGCCAGTATAATTCCAGGACGTCAAGTAATACTTGATCTGGACCATCTCTCCTATCTGAAATGATGGTATCAATTGCTCTGAATGAGAATGTGTGATTAATGTTTTCTGTGATGTGTTTTGCTAATGCGTTGTCTAACCTATTTTTCCTAATAGCATATAAATGCTCGTAGACACACTCACGTAATTTTCTATCTGTTTTGCCAATATGAAAGGCAGGCCATAGTTTGCACTGGGCTAAATAAATCACTCCTTTCGACTGACAATTAAATTTGTGTTTTACTTTATATGTCACATTCCTAATGGTGAACGATTCACCTGTAGCCATGTGTATACAATATTTATACATGTACATTGGAAAATTCCTTTTTTGAGAAATGATATTTTTGTATCACTTTGTATTATCTGTTTGAGATTCCTGCCACTTTTCCAGATAATTTTTGGTTTAGGTGGTAATTTTTTGCTTATATCATTATCTAATTTAATCATGTTCCAGTTTTTATTGATAATGAAAATAATAGTATCACTATCGGAACTGAAAGGGGTAATGAAGGCCAAATTAATAGGAGGGATATGGATATTAATTGTTTCTATTGTCTGGTATTGATTCATACCAAGAATTGGAAGATAGAGGCCTGTCTCTCTTTTGTTTGTAACTTCCTTAACTAGTTGGTCCAAAAGTTGTTGAGGGTAACCTCTGCTAATAAACATTCCCTTTAATAATTGGCATTCGTCATGGAAATGGTCAGCTCTGGGAATCATACGAGCATAACTGTCCTTTTACAACAGATTTCTTTTGATATGTAGGATGGTTACTACTGTAATGCAGCAAAGTGGTGGAATAAGTTTCTTTTCTATATATTTTTGCATAGAAAACTTTATTGTTGTAAACTTTACGTAAATCAATGTCTAAATACGTTATTCTGTCATGATTAAACGTGTACATAAAGTTTAAAAAATCAGTACTACAATTAAAGAAGGAAATTAATTCAGTAGTCATGGCATCATTGCCTTCGATTAGAATAAAAATATCATCTAAAAATCATGTATAGTACTTGATTTTACTCATGACATTAATATTCTTACCCAACACTTCCTGCTCCCAGTATAACATGACCAAATTGGCAAAACTCCCCCCACAGGGGGAGCCCATGGCAACACCTATTTTCTGCAAGTAGATTTTGTTGTCAAAAGTAAAGTAGTTGTAAGACAAAACAATATCTAACATTTCTTCCACTAATTTAATTTCTGTTTGGGGTGCATCATGTTTCCTCAAAATAAAGCTGACCCATTCTATACCATCCTGATGAGGTATACAGGTATATAAATCTTTTACTTCAATTGTAAGGAAGTTCAAATTATCCTCAAATTTTAAATTGTTAATATTTTGAAGGAAAGACCAGGAATCTTTACATATAGCTTTTTCCTTACGAACATATTTTTGAAGGACCATGTCGAGCATCTTACCACATTGATATTTTATACTATTCCTGGCATCAACTAATGGTCTCATAGGTGGATCCACTAATGACTTGTGAATTTTTGGGATGCCGAAAAGTATAGGTAATCTAGGTGTCAGCATTGTTAAATAATTTAATGTTGTCATGTCTATCCTGCCTTCAATAAAGAAATCATTGAACAAAGATCTTATAGTATTATATGATTGATGGAGTTGATTTCTGGAGGTTTCCTCATATGCTGCGTTATTAAGTGTTTGTAATATTTTACTAATGTACTGCTGTTGAGTCATGATAATCAGCCCTCCACCTTTATCCGGTTGTAAAAATCTCACTCCTGTCTCATTTAATATCTGTAACGCCTTTCTTTCCAACATTGTAGTGTTGGAACGTGTATTGGTCCTAGTTAAATTGGCATGTAACATATTTCTCAAATTATTTTCACAACTTTTCTCAAAAAAGTTTAAAGTAGGATGCATAGGTCGTATAAATGTACTAGCTATATGCAAATTATTGTCACTCATGAGTCAACTAGCAAAAAACAATTTTAGATTTAATCTTCTCTAAAATAACTTCAAATCAATGATAGTTTGAACCATGTCTGCTCTATTACTAGGAACAAAGGTAGAACCTCGAGTGAGTAATTCAATAATGAGTGGTTCTACTGTTACAGTGCTATAATTAAAAATTTTTAAATCTTTAGCCGAATTATACAGTATATTGGGATGTTCAAGCCAGTCAGTACTTACCTCCCCCTCTTCCCTTGTGTATTGGAGTAATTATTGTTCAAATAATAATTGTGCCTTCTCAAATTGTAATGGGGAACACCCATCCGAAAATTTACTTGTTGTTGTGATGGAACAATTTGAGGTGAAGAACTTATAGATGTACCAGTTTGTTCAATATGATGTGAAACTGAGCCAGAATCATTAGAATTCGTAACATCATGTGTATCTTGTCCATAAGTTCCTTGTTCTGGCATATTATTCTTGCCTTGATTGTGTGTCATAACAGAATTAAATCTTACCTGGGAGGGGGGAGGTTTTGGGTATGCTGTACCATTACTGTATGCTTGTCTATCCCTACTCAATTTCTTTAATTTCCCTTCTTTAATTTTGCCCATGTATTGATCAATACTTGTAAAAATCCTGTCATAATTGTACTGATAATGAACAAAATTAATATGCTGTTGGATAATCTCATCTATCCTAGTTGCTTCCTGCATAAGTGTGCTAGACTGTATCTGATAATGTTTACTGATGACTTCTAATAATTCACAGCCATGTTTGTTGAAAAGTTTTGTTAGTTCTCAATGAAAGGGAGATCCATCCACAAGGCCAGTTCGATATTGCCAGGATCTCAAACCTTTGGGAACTATACCTTCACTTAGACATTCGCGAAAATATGCTATTTCAACTTGCAGTTTCTTGTATTTCACTAATGTCTGATCAAACTGTTTTGGCAGTATTGAAATATCTATAGGATCCGTAGCTGGTTGCTCCCTGATACCACTGAGAGTTGGCATTTGAAGTGACAGTCATTCTGTTAACCATTCGGTCAATTTGGGTGCTCCAATAAGCCCACTGGATCGATTACTACTGTTTGTAGATCTCTCTGTGTTGTTGCCAAGTCCTTGTAATAAATTACACTCTTGTTCACTATGTTCTAAATTGTGCATACCTGAAGGTGTTGTTTTATCAGGGTCCGATATATTTACAACAGACTATTGATTCATTAAATTTGTTTCTGTGCTATTAGAAACATGTACTGAATGAGGCACAAGATTGATGTTATTGTTACTGTTGCTAGAAAGAACATCAACTTTTTTACTCAATGTTTCAACTTGACGAGTCAAACTTTCAATTAAATTGAACATTGTAGCGTTCAAGTTTTGGCTATTTACTGGAGATAAAGTCGGAATAGGAACTGCGTCCTCAGCCATAACAAACTACTGCAAATGAATGAAAATGACAAACTGGAGAAAAACACAAACTTGCGGACTGCAGAACCCACCAAACAGCCAAAGAAAATCCAAACCCAACTGTAAATAGTAGTCACATGGGATTCAAAAATCAAATGTAAATTCACGTATAAAATCCATGTATAAAATCCACACGAAAATGCATGGACAAACCAAGAAACCAACTTTATTTTCTAAACATGAAGTTAATTACTTTTCGTCCCACTATGTTGTAGGACTTCTTCAGACAAACAAGAACAAACTTCTGAAAACATTTAAATAATCAAATTGGCGCCAAACATGAGCTCCGTATCCCAGCAACAGTAAACAAACATCTCCGTTGTATAACCTCATATAATATTTAAAATCTATTATTCAACAAATCACTGAAGCCTCCACGATAAACAGCAAATAATTTTATTTTTAAAATAAAACAAGCGCTTTCACGCACCTAACAGTGCGCTTCATCAGGTTACCTGATATTTAATATTTAAAATCTACTAAAGTATAATATAAAATATGTTGTATATATTAGACTGAAAACATATACTTAGGCAAAATGATGTGTAATGAACTAAAACCTTCTATTAAAATACAGTAAGTAAACCTAATATAGTTGTATTATGCTATTGCGGTCTCTTACAAATAATAATGCAACAACACACTAAACTATAAATTCTAACTAATTGACAACATAAAATACATCAAATTGAATTAAATAGATAAAACCTGGCTAATATTGTTACTAATGAAACCGCTGTGTTATATTAACACTGAAAAAATGAAAAAATGTAATAATAAAATATATGGGTGAACAAACGCGACAATCTAACAACTATAAACATTCCTAGCAGTATACATAAACTAATGTGCAAAACCTATAAATACTGAGAAACTTTTTACATCAATTTGTAAGTAATATCTAAAATATCTCATCTGCGCAAACTTCTTAACTTAAGTATGGGATAGAGAGAACAAATCTCATTTAATCCTGGAGAAACACTGGCATTACAACGAAGTTGCCAGTATAATTCCAGGACTTCAAGTAATACTTGATCTGGACCATCTCTCCCATCTGAAATGATGGTATCAATTGCTCTGAATGAGAATGTGTGATTAATGTTTTCTGTGATGAGTTTTGCTAATGCGTTGTCTAACTTATTTTTCCTAATAGCATATAAATGCTTGTAGACACGCTCATGTAATTTGCAATCTGTTTTGCCAATATAAAAGGCAGGCCATAGTTTGCACTTGGCTAAATAAATCACTCCTTTCGACTGACAATTAAATTTGTGTTTTACTTTATATGTCACGTTCCTAATGGTGAACGATTCACCTGTAGCCATGTTTATGCCATATTTACACATGTTACATTGGAACATTCCTTTTTTGAGAAATTATATTTTTGTATCACTTTGTATTATCTGTTTGAGATTCCTGCCTCTTTTCCAGATAATTTTTGGTTTAGGTGGTAATTTTTTGCTTAAATCATTATCTAATTTAATCATGTTCCAGTTTTTATTGATAATGAAAATAATAATATCACTATCGGAACTGAAAGGAGTAATGAAGGCCAAATTAATAGGAGGGATATGGATATTACTTGTTTCTATTGTTTGGTATTGATTCGTACCAAGAATTGGAAGACACAGGCCTGTCTCTCTTTTGTTTGTAACTTCCTTAACTAGTTGGTCCAAAAGTTGTTGAGGGTAACCTCTACTAATAAACTTTCCCTTTAATAATTGGCATTCATCATGGAAATGGTCAGCTCTGGAAATCATACGAGCTGCCTGGACTAACTGTCCTTTTACAACAGATTTCTTTTGATATGTATGATGGTTACTACTGTAATGAAGGAAAGTGTTGGAATAAGTTTCTTTTCTATATATTTTTGCATAGAAAACTTTATTGTTGTAATCTTTACTTACAAATTGATGTAAAAGTTTCTCAGTATTTATAGCTTTTGCACATTAGTTTATGTATACTGCTAGGAATGTTTATAGTTGTTAGATTGTCGCGTTTGTTCACCCATATATTTTGTCATTACATTTTTTCATTTTTTCATTGTTAATATAACACAGTGGTTTCATTAGTAACAATATTAGCCAGTTTTTATCTATTTAATTCAATTTGATGTATTTTATGTTGTCGATTAGTTAGAATTTATGGTTTAGTGTGTTGTTGCATTATTATTTGTAAGAGACCGCAATAGCATAATACAGCTATATTAGGTTTACTTACTGTATTTTAATAAAAGGTTTTAGTTCATTACGCATCATTTTACCTAAGTATATGCTTTCAGTTTAATATATACAACATATTTTATATTATACTTTAGTAGATTTTAAATATTATTTGAGGTTATACAATGGAGCTGTTTGTTTACTGTTGCTGGGATACGGCGTTCATGTTTGGCACCAATTTGATTATTTAAATGTTTTCAGAAGTTTGTTCTTGTTTGTCTGAAGACATCCCACAACATAGTGGGATGAAAAGCGCTTAACTTCATTTTTAGAAAATAAAGTTGGTCTCTTGGTTTATCCATGCATTTTCATGTGGATTTTATATGTGGATTTTATACGTGAATTTAGATTTGACTTTTGAATCCTGTGTGACTACTATTTACAGCTGGGTTTGGATTTCCTTTGGCTGTTCGGTGGGTTCTGCAATCTGCAAGTTTGTGTTTTTCTCCAGTTTGTTGTTTTCATTCGTTTGCACCTTGAAATACACCTTTGAGGAAGAGTAGCCCTATAAGCTCTGTGACGCATGCCATAACTGCATAATGCTCTAGTGTGATATACTAGTTAGGTAGGAATTCTAATGCCAGACATGGCAAATGTGAGACTGTGTGTGTGTATGTGCGTGTGTGTGTGTGTGTGTGTGTGTGTGTGTGTGTGTGTGTGTGTGTGTGTGTGTGTGTGTGTGTGTGTGTGTGTGTGTGTGTGTGTGTGTGTGTGTGTGTGTGTGTGTCTGTGTGTATGTCTGTGTGTGTGTGTAGGGATCAATGCTTTTGAGGCCATTCACAGTCATTACACTTTCCATTGCCCTACTTTGGTAAGCCTGCTGATGTCATTCATTCGCCTTTAAATACACCTTTGTGGAAAAAGCAGCACTATAAGCTCTGGGGTGAGTGCTATAACTGTGTAATGCTATAGTGTGATGTACTAGTTAGGTAGGAGTTCTATTCCCAGACCTGGCAACTGTGAACCTCTGTGTGTGGGTTTGTTTGTCTGTGTAGGGATCAATACTTTTGAGGCCATTCACAGTCAATACACTTTCCATTGCCCTACTTTGGCAAGCCTGCTGATGTCATTTACCTTGAAATATACCTTTATAGGTTTATAGGTTCATAGATAGGTACTAGGCTATTAGCTCTAGGGCCTATATAAGCCTAGCCAAAAAGGTACCCTGGCTTTCGCCACCCAAGAAAATTATTTTCCTGTGCCCCTGTCGAACAGAGCCACAGAAGGGATCCCTGGGGTGAATTTCTTATTTCCCATCCAATCATCAAGATTTTTCTTGAAGAGTGCAAATGAGGAGCTCTGCTTGACATAGAGAGGTAGTCTGTTCCAGAGTATGGGAAGTCTCTGGAACTGGAATCTATAACTCCAGCATGCTCTTTTTATTGTGGTGACAAGGTTTAGGTCCCTAGAGCATGTAGCTTGGAGGGATTGGGATTTTTTTAAGTGGAGCATGTCCAACAGCTGTGGGTTTGACATAGCTTTGTATGTTAGGCAGAGATCGCCTCAGAGTAGGCGATATGTGATGGAGTAAAGCTGGAGTTTTTTGAGACAGTCTGCATAGGGCATCTTTTTGAGGCCAGTAATCCTCTTTGTGAGGTATTTATGTGGCCTTTCCAGTTGTTGTAGATGTCTTGTGAGGTACATGCCAAAAGGGACATTGTACTCTATAATGGGTCTAATGAGTGATGAGTAGAGGGTAACAATGACCTCTTTTTTTCTGGATGAGAAACCTTTTGTGATAAGGTGAGCCATGTAGAAGGATTTCCTGACTACTGTGGCAATGTGATTATCAAAGGAGAGACTACTGTCCACTTGTGTCCCAAGGTCTGTTATCACACTTTCAGCATTAAGTAGACTACCACTTATGTGGTAGTTCATGGGTACAGAGTTTTTACCAAAGGGGATGACAATACACTTTTTGGCATTGAGCTTCAGGCCATGGCTTTGACACCAGGCATCTGTGTCAGTGAGGACCTTTTGTAGTATGTCCACATCGTTAGGAGTTTCAATTATGGCTCCTAGTTTGCTGTCATCTGCAAACTTTGTTAGCCAAAGACTTTCTGTGTTAGCCTGTACTTCAGAGAAGTAGATACCAAACAGGAGAGGACCCAGGACTGAGCCCTGTGGTACTCCAATTGTCACTGGTCTGAAGTCGGATTTGGAGTCTGCTACTTTCACAGTGTGGGTTCTGTCCATAAGCCAGTTGGCAACCGATCTTGTGTCATAGAGATTTATTCCTAGTTTAGTGAGCTTATCTATAATTCCAGAGTGGGGGATGGTGTCAAAAGCCTTGTTGAACTCTAGATAAGCTGTGTGAGCCACCTTACCCTCATCTATGGCTTTGGCGACTGCTTCAAAGAAGTCAATCAGGTTTAGGAGACATGCCTTTTACAAACCCGAACTGGGTAGGGTCCAGAGTTTGGAGATTACCAATGTCTTTGTTTATGAGTTCCATGATGATGCATTCCATGGCCTTGCAGATCAGGCTCATCAGGCTAATGGGGCTGTAGTTCCCGGGGTCTGTCATGGCTCCCCCTTTGTGGAGTGGGATAACCATCATGGTGCGCCATTCAGTGGGCACAAAGCCTGAGGTGAGGCTATGATTGAACATTGTACTTAGGTAGGTTGCCAGTTCATTCTGTAGTTCATGTAGAACGCAGCCTGGGATATTGTCAGGTCCCATGGATGCTGTGTTCATGGCTTTGTATAGTGTGTTTTATACCTGTGCATCCATGATTATAGGAACTTTGCATTCTTCTGGTATAGAGATGGGCCCTCTGGGGGTGAGAGGGGGGTAAAGTTAGCACTGAACCTATCTGCCAGGATGATGGCAATATCAGTTTGTTCTGTATATTTAGTGCCATTGTGCTGTAACTCAGAGCAGATCTGAGTGTTGCCATTGAGATTCTTGACATAGCTATAGAATGCTTTGTGGTTGTCTTTAGACTCAGTGGCAATTTTGTTTTAGTAACTAGCTTTGGAGGATTTTATGAGGGATCTCAGCTTCTTACTGAGGTTGACCAGGGAATTCCTCCAGTCATGGGATTTTACTCTTTTTTGCAACAGTTTCTTTCTTCTGTTGTAGCATTTGTTTATGGCAGAGAACCACCAGATTGGCTTCCTTTTTTTGGAGGATAGCATCTTGGTTCTATTAGGAATAACAAGATCCATGCACTTGTGTAAGTGCTTAATAAGTGCATTTGTGTAGGATTCAGCAGTCGTATCTCTATTGTCCATCTGCATGGGTGTCATGAAGTTTGCCACTTCTGTCTTAACAAGTGTGAAGTTGGCTTTGGAGAAGTTTTTTACGGTGGTTTCCCTAATTGGGGGTGGGGGTGGGATGTGGATGTCTATTGTGATTAGCTTGTGGTCGGATCTGACCAACGAGGAACTGACCTCTGGTGTGGAACACCGGTTGCCCATGTTGGTAATGACCAGGTCTAGGATATTGCTGCCCCTGGTGGGGGTGTGAATAAGTTAATCCAAGGCATTGGAACTTATGAATTCCAGAAAACATTGAGCAAAAGAGTTGGTACATGAGTAGTTTTCCCAGTTAATGGTGGGGTAGTTGAAATTGCCCATTATTAGGGTGTTGGTTGTACCCTAATACTTTCCGGTGTATCAAGAAATGAGGAGTGGGAATCCTGGGGCATGGTGGGGCATCTGTAGCAAGCTACAATTTGTATTGCGGTCTTGCCCAGAGTTAGTTGCACTTGGATAATCTCAGATGCATTATGCTGTGCAACTAGCCTGAAGGTGTGGATATCCTTAATGAATATGGACACGCCACCACCTTTAGTGCTTCGTTCTGGGTTAGGTGGCCAAAAGGTGTGGTATGAATTATAGCCTGGTAACACAGGGGTGCTCTCTGGATCTTTGAACCAGATCTCTGTCACTGCACATGTGTCGATGTTTTCCATTTTAAGAAGTGCTTCGAGTGAGTGCATTTTGAGGTTTAGACTTCTAGCATTGAGTAGCATTACCCTCAGATATTGCTTGCTTGTACCTGTTACGGTGATGAATTTGTCATTTTAACCTTGCCTAAAAAAAGCACTATAGGGGTGGCAAGAGCCTTAGCCAGTATCCGGAATTCCAAGGGCGATGGGTGCAGGCCATCTCTGACAAAGCATCATGGTCTGTCGATCATGTCATCCCAGGCAGACAAATACTAGATCCCCTTAGAATGACACCAAAAGCTTAGCCAATTGTTGAAGTCAATCATTTTGCCTTGCACTGTGGTATCTTTCTGGATGATGGTAGGATGCTATTCTGGGCTAGGGAAATACCTGCCTGGCCTACAAGATTGGAGAGTGCCTTCATGTCTCTTTTCATGTAGTCCAGGGAGGTACATCTCAGGTCATTCACACCAACATGGACAGTGACAGTGTCATATTTGTACTTCTTGTGGAGTGACCTGAGTGTGTGCATTGTGTGGCAAATCCTGGCACCTGACAGGCAGCTGACAGTAAATTTCTCCTTGTTTAGCCTGGAGAGTGGAACATCAGTGTGCTCACAGTTCCTCCATCCACTATTTTTTTCGGTCCTCTTGGATCTCATTTTTACCAGCTGGCCACCAGTGCCCACATCCACAACAGGTATACCAACCATCATCAATACTTACTTTGGTGTTGCTGGGATCAGTTGTGGAGCTTAAGGATGTCCTGAGGACTTTGCCTTTTGTGTTTCCATTTGGTAGGAGTATTTCATTTTATATGCCCCACCCACTTTCCCTTCCTTCTCACACATGCATTGATTCGGTCCAGGGGTAACTCCCCTCTTTGGACCATGCTGCCCCTTAGGGAGTATTACCAATGAGTGCTCTTCCCCCAGGATGAGCATGCCCATCCCTCCTTGCCACTGTGTTAGTTGCCCAGACCACAAATCAAACCCATATCAGCTGGGCCATAGTCAGGGCTTTATCAGTCTATGCCACCAGAGTGGCTCCTCCATCTTCTAATCTCAAGGCATCTTTAGTCAGAGACAAACGCAAAGTCTGAAGCCAAGTTAAGTTAGCTTAGATCTTTGCTAGGATATATATATATATATATATATATATATATATATATATATATATATATATATATATATATATATATATATATATATATATATATATATATATATATATATATATATATATATATATATATATATATATATATATATATATATATATATATATATATATATAATATATATATATATATATATATATATATATATATATATATGGGTCTACTTTGTTTGATTGAAAGCTGATTTCACTGAATTTGAATTTACCTGACCAAATCGCTGAAAACTCAAATTAATGAAAATTCATTTCACTGAATCTGTGTACTAAGTGTACTATGTCCATCCAACATAGTCAGCCCTCCAGCACCATCCTCAGTACTGGCACAGCCACAAGGTAAGTCACGTTCACTATCAATTGCTGAATGTAGTAGTATGTTCTGCTACCTGTAACTATGGTATGGATGTGAGCAGATTAGGGAATCGGGTGGCTGAATGCAATGGCAGCAGATAGTAGACACCTTTATCGGTAGCATGAAATCCTTAACAAATACTGGTGTCAACATAGTAGGCAGTACTAGACAAGGTGACAAAAGCTACTGCAGGACATGTGGAGGGCCAAATGTATGTCCATAGGACACACACATGCATGTCAGTAAGGCTCACATACCAACAACAGTCTCAGCCAGCAGGACAGGTATAGACAAACACAAAGAAAGGCTGTGACAAGGTCTCTCTTGATGGCTATAGAGAACAGCCCCCCTCCAGACCTTCACAGACAGACTACAACTGGTCAGGCAGTGGGATGTTAGTTCTGAAGGGTAAGAATTCTGAAACTGAAATATAGGTTAATAAAACCTAAGAACTGTAGTACACTGATATGTCTCTAGTCTGCATGATAAGTCAGAATACAAAATTAAATGGAGTACCTGAAATACCAGCACAGTCATATCAAATGTTTACAGTTGTCAGGTGTGACCCCCCCCTCACAATACTATGTAGAAATATAATAACATGTACGTGTAAGTATAATAACAGTGGAGCACACATTACAGGAGCTGGCCAACGTAGCAGGATAGATTGTAGCACGTGTACAACATGCAGGGCTCTGTGTGTTAGGTTATTGTGTGTTGTGATCAGCATGTAGGCATGGAGGGTTGTATCCTGATGGCTAATGGCCAGTACTGTTGATGAAAGGGACAAGTTCTCACAACTGCAGTGCCAAACACAATGCATCTCACCAAGACACAATCAAGCAGTAATCCATACTAATTGTTCGGATGTAATATCTGTCACCATCTGATAGATGGACATGTCATAAATCTGGGCCCAGACATGCAAAATGTACACAGGTGCAAGTACCCTAGACAGAGAGTGTATAAAATGTTTCTGTTAAATGGATACACCTTTGGAATGTTACATACAGGTTAGCAGCACATTAGTTGGCTGTGTAGTATGGAATACTGATGTAGTCTGGCCAAACATTGGCAGACCACAAAAGGCTTAGGTATAAAGTACTGAGAAACTACTGATGTCCCTGCACAAGCCAGCATAAGTGGAATCCCCATGTATATCTGTGAGTCAGCTTCAAGTAGCTTCCATAGCACACATGTACCCAGCGCACCCCACCATCAGCCATAGGTACCTCACAGGTTTTAACCCTGCTGTTTGGAATGAGTACAATATGACCCCCACCTCTGTATGGGAATAGCCACAGAATGCAGCATGCTGAAGAGGTGTCCCATGCAGTTGTGTCCCTAGCTTTAAGCAGTACCCTGCCAGCATCCACACCAATGGATCAATAAGGACATAAACTATTGACATTAACACTTTGCACACCTACCCTGTTACCCCAGGGGAATATAGTGGCTTGCAGCCTAGGACTGTAGGAGTGACACAATGTACTGGCCTGCTACAGATGGCCTATATCACTACCAAATGCCCTACAGTCCTCTGTTAAAGGCATGTGTCTCACCAATAGTAGACAATGCATGTTACCTCATGGACTCACAAATAACAACATAACACAGTCCACAGAACACAAATGCAAGGGCATGTCGACAAATCCCAGTAGCATGTCCACCATCTCCTACTGCATGAATTGTGGACCAACCCCTAAATACTGCTGGGATGAAGTTATAACAATACAGATACTTATCAGATAATATTTGCATAATGTTCGGAAGAGGATAGAATAATGGGGGGGGGGGTAGAAGTATGGATGCCATGGAGTATGTGAAGTCTGAAATTCAGATGTGTACACATACTATCCCTGCCTGCAAACACTGGAATGGGTGGCCACAAACCTGCTCATAAACCACAACGTGAAGGGGTAATGACCAGAAATATGAGCCCTTGCCTCTGGGTAACCTGTGTGAATCTGTACAGCTATGAGGTATGGCCGCAGCAAGATACGGCCATACTGTTACATCAATGGATGTACAAGCATGGGATCCTCATCCACCACAGTACCAAGGTGCTGAACCATTTACACAGACCCATCAGCAAGTGTCTGCAGCTCCCCCTCCAGAATGGCATGATTGTGCGAGAATATGTAAGCTGCAGACCGCAATAGTGGACACAGCTTCATTCATCTTGTGTTAACCCGGAAATTACTGCAAGCAAATATGTATACATCACAGTGTAAAACAGTACATATGTCTGAATATCTCTGCTAACACCAAAACCATGTAGCAGAAGCAGGACACGGACAATTAGTTAGAGTATCCCACTATCCTTTTCCTATTGTGACCCCATATTGTCAACCAATTTACAAATATCCTGCAGAAACAGGTTGCTAGCTGTAGGTGGAGAACACAAATGCCTGCACTGGAGTACAACCTACCTGGAATGGATTCACACATGCAATACAGAAGGTCATACTGAGCATGCTCCTTCACTTAGAAAAACAAATCCCATGTCTTACAACAAACTACTGAAAGGTCATACTGGGTATGCTCCCACATGTAACAGAAATGAAGCCCATGTCTGGCAACAACAGTGGACTATACATATCTGTCAGTTGCAGATGTTTGTGCACACACTCCACATTGCACACCATTCAAGCTTTGCACACACATCGGATAGGAATACACACATATATCCACGGACAGCACACTATAATGGGCCAAACATACACATACATAGATGTGTGGAAGAAAGTAACAGACACTGAGAAAGGGCTTCCCATTATGATGTCTGTCCCACCCAGCACACATCCAGTTGGCCAATACCACATGATGTGCAAACATTTCAACTGTGAGATTGTTTGTGTGTAGAGATCAATGCTTTTGAGGCCTGTCACAGTCACTACACTGTCCATTGCCCTACTTTGGCAAGCCTGATGATGTCATTCACCTTGAAATACACCTTTGGGGAAGTAGTAGCCTTATATGCTCTGTGGAGCTTGCTATAACTATGTAATACTATAATGTGATGTACTAGTTAGGTAGGAGTTCTAATACCTGAAATGGCAACTGTGTGTGTGTGTGTGTGTGTGTGTGTGTGTGTGTGTGTGTGTGTGTGTGTGTGTGTGTGTGTGTGTGTGTGTGTGTGTGTGTGCTTGTCTGTGTAGGGATCAATGCTTTTGAGGCCATTCACAATCACAACACTTTCCATTGCCCTACTTTGGTAAGCCTGCTGATGTCATTCACCTTGAAATACACCTTTGGGGTAAAAGTAGCCCTTTAAGCTCTGGGGTGCATGCTATAACTGCTTAATGCTATAGTGTAATATACTAGTTTGGAAGGACTTCTAATCCCAGACATGGCAACTGTGAACCTCTGTATGTGTGTGCTTTTGTTTTTTTTTTGTGTAGGGATCAATGCTTTTGAGGCCATTCACAGTCAATACACTTTTCATTACCCAGCTTTGGCAAGCCTGCTGATGTTATCCACCTTGAAATACAAAAACGTGCGGACTGCAGAACCCACCGAACAGCCAAAGGAAATCCAAACCCAGCTGTAAATAGTAGTCACACGGGATTCAAAAGTCAAATGTAAATTCACGTATAAAATCCACACGAAAATGCACGGATAAAACAAGAAACCAACTTTATTTTCTAAACATGAAGTTAACTGCTTTTTGTCCCACTATGTTGTGGGACTTCTTCAGACAAACAAGAACAAACTTCTGAAAACATTTAAATAATCAAATTGGCACCAAACATGAGCGCCGTATCCCAGCAACAGTAAACAAACAGCTCCGTTGTATAACCTCATATAATATTTAAAATCTACTAAAGTATAATATAAAATATGTTGTATATATTAAACTGAAAACATATACTTAGGTAAAATGATGTGTAATGAACTAAAACCTTATATTAAAATGCAGTAAGTAAACCTAATATAGCTGTATTATGCTATTATGGTCTTGTACAGATAATAATGCAACAACACACTAAACCATAAATTCTAACTAATCGACAACATAAAATACATTGAATTGAATTAAATAGATAAAGCCTGGCTAATATCGTTACTAATGAAACCACTGTGTTATATTAGCACTGAAAAAATGAAAAAATGTAATAATAAAATATATGGGTGAACAAACGCGACAATCTAACAACTATAAACATTCCTAGCAGTATACATAAACTAATGTGCAAAACCTATAAATACTGAGAAACTTTTTACATCAATTTGTAAGTAATATCTAAAATATCTCATCTGCGCAAACTTCTTAACTTAAGTATGGGATAGAGAGAACAAATCTCATTTAATCCTGGTGAAACACTGGCATTACAACGACGTTGCCAGTATAATTCCAGGACGTCAAGTAATACTTGATCTGGACCATCTCTCCTATCTGAAATGATGGTATCAATTGCTCTGAATGAGAATGTGTGATTAATGTTTTCTGTGATGTGTTTTGCTAATGCATTGTCTAACCTATTTTTCCTAATAGCATATAAATGCTCGTAGACACACTCATGTAATTTTCTATCTGTTTTGCCAATATAAAAGGCAGGCCATAGTTTGCACTGGGCTAAATAAATCACTCCTTTCGATTGACAATTAAATTTGTGTTTTACTTTATATGTCACATTCCTAATGGTGAACGATTCACCTGTAGCCATGTGTATACAATATTTATACATGTACATTGGAAAATTCCTTTTTTGAGAAATGATATTTTGTATCACTTTGTATTATCTGTTTGAGATTCCTGCCTCTTTTCCAGATAATTTTTGGTTTAGGTGGTAATTTTTTGCTTATATCATTATCTAATTTAATCATGTTCCAGTTTTTATTGATAATGAAAATAATAGTATCACTATCGGAACTGAAAGGGGTAATGAAGGCCAAATTAATAGGAGGGATATGGATATTAATTGTTTCTATTGTTTGGTATTGATTTATACCAAGAATTGGAAGATAGAGGCCTGTCTCTCTTTTGTTTGTAACTTCCTTAACTAGTTGGTCCAAACGTTGTTGAGGGTAACCTCTGCTAATAAACATTCCCTTTAATAATTGGCATTCGTCATGGAAATGGTCAGCTCTGGGAATCATACGAGCATAACTGTCCTTTTACAACAGATTTCTTTTGATATGTAGGATGGTTACTACTGTAATGCAGCAAAGTGGTGGAATAAGTTTCTTTTCTATATATTTTTGCATAGAAAACTTTATTGTTGTAATCTTTACGTAAATCAATGTCTAAATACGTTATTCTGTCATGATTAAACGTGTACATAAAGTTTAAAAAATCAGTACTACAATTAAAGAAGGAAATTAATTCAGTAGTCATGGCATCATTGCCTTCGATTAGAATAAAAATATCATCTAAAAATCGTGTATAGTACTTGATTTTACTCATGACATTAATATTCTTACCCAACACTTCCTGCTCCCAGTATGCCATGACCAAATTGGCAAAACTCCCCCCACAGGGAGAGCCCATGGCAACACCTATTTTCTGCAAGTAGATTTTGTTGTCAAAAGTAAAGTAGTTGTAAGACAAAACAATATCTAACATTTCTTCCACTAATTTAATTTCTGTTTGGGGTGCATCATGTTTCCTCAAAATAAAGCTGACCCATTCTATACCATCCTGATGAGGTATACAGGTGTATAAATCTTTTACTTCAACTGTAAGGAAGTTCAAATTATCCTCAAATTTTAAATTGTTAATATTTTGAAGGAAAGACCAGGAATCTTTACATATAGCTTTTTCCTTACGAACATATTTTTGAAGGACCATGTCGAGCATCTTACCACATTGATATTTTATACTATTCCTGGCATCAACTAATGGTCTCATAGGTGGATCCACTAATGACTTGTGAATTTTTGGGATGCCGGAAAGTATAGGTAATCTAGGTGTCAGCATTGTTAAATAATTTAATGTTGTCATGTCTATCCTGCCTTCAATAAAGAAATCATTGAACAAAGATCTTATAGTATTATATGATTGATGGAGTTGATTTCTGGAGGTTTCCTCATATGCTGCGTTATTAAGTGTTTGTAATATTTTACTAATGTACTGCTGTTGAGTCATGATAATCAGCCCTCCACCTAAAAATCTCACTCCTGTCTCATTTAATATCTGTAACGCCTTTCTTTCCAACATTGTGGTGTTGGAACGTGTATTGGTCCTAGTTAAATTGGCATGTAACATATTTCTCAAATTATTTTCACAACTTTTCTCAAAAAAGTTTAAAGTAGGATGCATAGATGGTATAAATGTACTAGCTATATGCAAATTATTGTCACTCGTGAGTCAACTAGCAAAAAACAATTTTAGATTTAATCTTCTCAAAAATAACTTCAAATCAATGATAGTTTGAACCATGTCTGCTCTATTACTAGGAACAAAGGTAGAACCTCGAGTGAGTAATTCAATAATGAGTGGTTCTACTGTTACAGTGCTATAATAAAAAATTTTTAAATCTTTAGCCGAATTATACAGTATATTGGGATGTTCAAGCCAGTCAGTACTTACCTCCCCCTCTTCCCTTGTGTATTGGAGTAATTATTGTTGGAATAATAATTGTGCCTTCTCAAATTGTAATGGGGAACACCCATCCGAAAATTTACTTGTTGTTGTGATGGAACAATTTGAGGTGAAGAACTTATAGATGTACCAGTTTGTTCAATATGATGTGAAACTGAGCCAGAATCATTAGAATTTGTAACATCATGTGTATCTTGTCCATAAGTTCCTTGTTCTGGCATATTATTCTCACCTTGATTGTGTGTCATAACAGAATTAAATCTTACCTGGGAGGGGGGAGGTTTTGGGTATGCTGTACCATTACTGTATGCTTGTCTGTCCCTACTCAATTTCTTTAATTTCCCTTCTTTAATTTTGCCCATGTATTGATCAATACTTGTAAAAATCCTGTCGTAATTGTACTGATAATGATAATGAACAAAATTAATATGCTGTTGGATAGTCTCATCTATCCTAGTTGCTTCCTGCATAAGTGTGCTAGACTGTATCTGATAATGTTTACTGATGACTTCTAATAATTCACAGCCATGTTTGTTGAAAAGTTTTGTTAGTTCTCAATGTATTTTAATAAAAGGTTTTAGTTCATTACGCATCATTTTACCTAAGTATATGCTTTCAGTTTAATATATACAACATATTTTATATTATACTTTAGTAGATTTTAAATATTATTTGAGGTTATACAGTGGAGCTGTTTGTTTACTGTTGCTGGGATACGGCGTTCATGTTTGGCACCAATTTGATTATTTAAATGTTTTCAGAAGTTTGTTCTTGTTTGTCTGAAGACATCCCACAACATAGTGGGATGAAAAGCGCTTAACTTCATTTTTAGAAAATAAAGTTGGTCTCTTGGTTTATCCATGCATTTTCATGTGGATTTTATATGTGGATTTTATACGTGAATTTAGATTTGACTTTTGAATCCTGTGTGACTACTATTTACAGCTGGGTTTGGATTTCCTTTGGCTGTTCGGTGGGTTCTGCAATCTGCAAGTTTGTGTTTTTCTCCAGTTTGTTGTTTTCATTTGTTTGCACCTTGAAATACACCTTTGAGGAAGAGTAGCCCTATAAGCTCTGTGACGCATGCCATATCTGCATAATGCTCTAGTGTGATATACTAGTTAGGTAGGAGTTCTAATGCCAGACATGGCAAATGTGAGACTGTGTGTGTGTGTGTGTGTGTGTGTGTGTGTGTGTGTGTGTGTGTGTGTGTGTGTGTGTGTGTGTGTGTGTGTCTGTGTGTGTGTCTGTGTGTGTGTGTAGGGATCAATGCTTTTGAGGCCATTCACAGTCACTACAGTTTCCATTGCCCTACTTTGGTAAGCCTGCTGATGTCATTCATTCACCTTTAAATACACCTTTGTGGAAAAAGCAGCACTATAAGCTCTGGGGTGAGTGCTATAACTGTGTAATGCTATAGTGTGATGTACTAGTTAGGTAGGAGTTCTATTCCCAGACCTGGCAACTGTGAACCTCTGTGTGTGGGTTTGTTTGTCTGTGTAGGGATCAATACTTTTGAGGCCATTCACAGTCAATACACTTTCCATTGCCCTACTTTGGCAAGCCTGCTGATGTCATTTACCTTGAAATATACCTTTATAGGTTTATAGGTTCATAGATAGGTACTAGGCTATTAGCTCTAGGACCTATATAAGCCTAGCCAAAAAGGTACCCTGGCTTTCGCCACCCAAGAAAATTATTTTCCTGTGCCCCTGTCGAACAGAGCCACAGAAGGGATCCCTGGGGTGAATTTCTTATTTCCCATCCAATCATCAAGATTTTTCTTGAAGAGTGCAAATGAGGAGCTCTGCTTGACATAGAGAGGTAGTCTGTTCCAGAGTATGGGAAGTCTCTGGAACAGGAATCTATAACTCCAGCATGCTCTTTTTATTGTGGTGACAAGGTTTAGGTCCCTAGAGCATATAGCTTGGAGGGATTGGGATTTTTTTAAGTGGAGCATGTCCAACAGCTGTGGGTTTGACATAGCTTTGTATGTTAGGCAGAGATCGCCTCAGAGTAGGCGATATGTGATGGAGTAAAGCTGGAGTTTTTTGAGACAGTCTGCATAGGGCATCTTTTTGAGGCCAGTAATCCTCTTTGTGAGGTATTTATGTGGCCTTTCCAGTTGTTGTAGATGTCTTGTGAGGTACATGCCAAAAGGGACATTGTACTCTATAATGGGTCTAATGAGTGATGAGTAGAGGGTAACAATGACCTCTTTTTTTCTGGATAAGAAACCTTTTGTGATAAGGTGAGCCATGTAGAAGGATTTCCTGACTACTGTGGCAATGTGATTATCAAAGGAGAGACTACTGTCCACTTGTGTCCCAAGGTCTGTTATCACACTTTCAGCATTAAGTAGACTACCACTTATGTGGTAGTTCATGGGTACAGAGTTTTTACCAAAGGGGATGACAATACACTTTTTGGCATTGAGCTTCAGGCCATGGCTTTGACGCCAGGCATCTGTCTCAGTGAGGACCTTTTGTAGTATGTCCACATTGTTAGGAGTTTCAATTATGGCTCCTAGTTTGCTGTCATCTGCAAACTTTGTTAGCCAAAGACTTTCTGTGTTAGCCTGTACTACAGAGAAGTACATACCAAACAGGAGAGGACCCAGGACTGAGCCCTGTGGTACTCCAATTGTCACTGGTCTGAAGTCGGATTTGGAGTCTGCTACTTTCACAGTGTGGGTTCTGTCCATAAGCCAGTTGGCAACCGATCTTGTGTCATAGAGATTTATTCCTAGTTTAGTGAGCTTATCTATAATTCCAGAGTGGGGGATGGTGTCAAAAGCCTTGTTGAGCTCTAGATAAGCTGTGTGAACCACCTTACCCTCATCTATGGCTTTGGCGACTGCTTCAAAGAAGTCAATCAGGTTTAGGAGACATGATCTGCCTTTTACAAACCCGAACTGGGTAGGGTCCAGAGTTTGGAGATTACCAATGTCTTTGTTTATGAGTTCCATGATGATGCATTCCATGGCCTTGCAGATCAGGCTCATCAGGCTAATGGGGCTGTAGTTCCCGGGGTCCGTCATGGCTCCCCCTTTGTGGAGTGGGATAACCATCATGGTGCGCCATTCAGTGGGCACAAAGCCTGAGGTGAGGCTATGATTGAACATTGTACTTAGGTAGGTTGCCAGTTCATTCTGTAGTTCATGTAGAACGCAGCCTGGGATATTGTCAGGTCCCATGGATGCTGTGTTCATGGCTTTGTACAGTGTGTTTTATACCTGTGCATCCATGATTATAGGAACTTTGCATTCTTCTGGTATAGAGATGGGCCCTCTGGGGGTGAGAGGGGGGTAAAGTTAGCACTGAACCTATCTGCCAGGATGATGGCAATATCAGTTTGTTCTGTATATTTAGTGCCATTGTGCTGTAACTCAGAGCAGATCTGAGTGTTGCCATTGAGATTCTTGACATAGCTATAGAATGCTTTGTGGTTGTCTTTAGACTCAGTGGCAATTTTGTTTTAGTAACTAGCTTTGGAGGATTTTATGAGGGATCTCAGCTTCTTACTGAGGTTGACCAGGGAATTCCTCCAGTCATGGGATTTTACTCTTTTTTGCAACAGTTTCTTTCTTCTGTTGTAGCATTTGTTTATGGCAGAGAACCACCAGATTAGCTTCCTTTTTTTGGAGGATAGCATCTTGGTTCTATTAGGAATAACAAGATCCATGCACGCGTGTAAGTGCTTAATAAGTGCATTTGTGTAGGATTCAGCAGTCGTATCTCTATTGTCCATCTGCATGGGTGTCATGAAGTTTGCCACTTTTGTCTTAACAAGTGTGAAGCTGGCTTTGGAGAAGTTTTTTACGGTGGTTTCCCTAATTGGGGGTGGGGGTGGGATGTGGATGTCTATTGTGATTAGCTTGTGGTCGGATCTGACCAACGAGGAACTGACCTCTGGTGTGGAACATCGGTTGCCCATGTTGGTAATGACCAGGTCTAGGATATTGCTGCCCCTGGTGGGGGTGTGAATAAGTTAATCCAAGGCATTGGAATTTATGAATTCCAGAAAACATTGAGCAAAAGAGTTGGTACATGAGTAGTTTTCCCAGTTAATGGTGGGGTAGTTGAAATTGCCCATTATTAGGGTGTTGGTTGTACCCTAATACTTTCCGGTGTATCAAGAAATGAGGAGTGGGAATCCTGGGGCATGGTGGGGCATCTGTAGCAAGCTACAATTTGTATTGCGGTCTTGCCCAGAGTTAGTTGCACTTGGATAATCTCAGATGCATTATGCTGTGCAACTAGCCTGAAGGTGTGGATATCCTTAATGAATATGGACACGCCACCACCTTTAGTGCTTCGTTCTGGGTTAGGTGGCCAAAAGGTGTGGTATGAATTATAGCCTGGTAACGCAGGGGTGCTCTCTGGATCTTTGAACCAGGTCTCTGTCACTGCACAGATGTCGATGTTTTCCATTTTAAGAAGTGCTTCGAGTGAGTGCATTTTGAGGTTTAGACTTCTAACATTGAGTAGCATTACCCTCAGATTTTGCTTGCTTGTACCTGTTACGGTGGTGAATTTGTCATTTTAACCTTGCCTAAAAAAAGCACTATAGGGGTGGCAAGAGCCTTAGCCAGTATCCGGAATTCCAAGGGTGACGGGTGCAGGCCATCTCTGACAAAGCATCATGGTCTGTCGATCATGTCATCCCAGGCAGACAAATACTAGATCCCCTTAGAATGACACCAAAAGGTTAGCCAATTGTTGAAGTCAATCATTTTGCCTTGCACTGTGGTATCTTTCTGGATGATGGTAGGATGCTATTCTGGGCTAGGGACATACCTGCCTAGGCTACAAGATCGGAGAGCTCCTCCATGTCTCTTTTCATGTAGTCCAGAGAGGTACATATCAGGTCATTCACACCAACATGGACAATGACAGTGTCATATTTGTACTTGTTGTGGAGTGACCTGAGTGTGTGCATTGTGTGGCAGATCCTGGCACCTGACAGGCAGCTGACAGTAACTTTCTCCTTGCTTAGCCTGGTAAGTGGTACATCAATGTGCCTGACTATAGTCACTTATGACTAGAGTGTTGAGTATGTTGTTATGCCTTATGGGCTGTGGTTGAGTGGCACACTGAGTTTGTGGGCTATGTCTCATTTGGGTTGCGTTGGGGGGTAGAGTTTGCTTGCATTTCTGCTTTAGAGGTCCCTGATGCTTGGGCAGGTTTTTATTGAGAGCCTCCACAAATGTAGACGTGTGTTTTGTTTGGGGAAAGGAGAAACCCTATAAGCTCTATGGCGCATCCTACAACTGTGTAATACTATAGTGTGATATACTAGTTACGTAGGAGTTCTAATCCCAGACATTGTAACTGTGAGACTGTGTGTGTGTGTGTGTGTGTGTGTGTGTGTGTGTGTGTGTGTGTGTTTGGTTTTATGTGTTGCAATCAATGCTTTTGAGGCTATTCACAGTCACTACACTTTCCATTGCCTACTTTGGCAAGCTTGCTAATGCCATTCACCTTGAAATACACCTTTGCAAAAAAGCTAGCCATATACGATTCGTGGCATATGCTATAACTGCATAATGCTATAGTGTGATGTACTACTTAGGTAGAAGTTCTAATTCAAAACATGGCAATTGTGAAACTCTGTGTGCATGCTTGTTTGTGTGTGTAGGGATCAATGCTTTTGAGGCCATTCACTGTCACTACACTTTCCATTGCCCTACTTTGGCAAGCCTGCTGATGTCATTCAACTTAAAATACACATTTGCAAACGGGCTAACCCTATAAGCTCTGTGACATCTGCTATAACTGCATTAAGCTATAGTGTGATGTCCTAGTTAGGTAGGAGTCCTAATTTCAGACATGGAAATTGTGTGTGTGTTTGTCTGTGTAGGGATCAATGCTTTTAGGAGTATTAACAGTCAATACACTTTCCATTGCCCTACTTTGGCAAGCCTGCTGATGTCATTCACCTTGAAATACACCTTTGAAGAAAGAGTAGCCTTATAAGCTCTGTGGTGCATGCTATAACTGCGTAATGCTATAGTGTGATGTACTAGTTAAGTAGAAGTTCTACTCCCAGACATGGCAACTGTGAAACTTTGTGTGTGTGTGTGTGTGTGTGTGTGTGTGTGTGTGTGTGTGTGTGTGTGTGTGTGTGTGTGTGTGTGTGTGTGTGTGTGTGTGTTTGTGTGTGTGTGTGTGTGTGTGTGTGTGTGTGTGTGTGTGTGTGTGTGTGTGCGTGTGTGCGTGTGTGTGTGTGTGTGTGTGTGTGTATGTGTGTGTGTGTGTGTGTGTGTGTGTGTGTGTGTGTGTGTGTGTGTGTGTGTGTGTGTGTGTGTGCATGTGTGTGTGTGTGTTAATCCAAGGCATTGGAATTTATGAATTCCAGAAAACATTGAGCAAAAGAGTTGGTACATGAGTAGTTTTCCCAGTTAATGGTGGGGTAGTTGAAATTGCCCATTATTAGGGTGTTGGTTGTACCCTAATACTTTCCGGTGTAGCAAGAAATGAGGAGTGGGAATCCTGGGGCATGGTGGGGGGGTCTGTAGCAAGCTACAATTTGTATTGCGTTCTTGCCCAGAGTTAGTTGCACTTGGATAATCTCAGATGAATTATGCTTTGCAACTAGCCTGGAGGTGTGGATATCCTTAATGAATATGGACACGCCTCCACCTTTAGTGCTTCGTTCTGGGTTAGGTGGCCAAAAGGTGTGGTATGAATTATAGCCTGGTAACACAGGGGTGCTCTCTGGATCTTTGAACCAGATCTCTGTCACTGCACAGATGTCAGTGTTCTCCATTTTAAGCAGTGCTTCGAGTGAGTGCATTTTGAGGTTTAGACTTCTAGCATTGAGTAGCATTACCCTCAGATTTTGCTTGCTTGTACCTGGTACGGTGGTGAATTTGTCATTTGAACCTTGCCTAAAAAAGGCACTATAGGGGTGGCAAGAGCCTTAGCCAGTATCCGGAATTCCAAGGGTGACGGGTGCAGGCCATCTCTGGCAAAGCATCGTGGTCTGTCGATCATGTCGTCCCAGGCAGACAAATACTAGATCCCCTTACAATGACACCAGAAGCTTAGCCAATTGTTGAAGTCAATCATTTTGTCCTTGTACTGTGGTATCTTTCTGGATGATGCTAGGATGCTATTCTGGGCTAGGGAAATACCTGCCTGGCCTACAAGATTGGAGAGTGCCTTCATGTCTCTTTTCATGTAGTCCAGGGAGGTACGTCTCAGGTCATTCACACCAACATGGACAGTGACAGTGTCATATTTGTACTTGTTGTGGAGAGACCTGAGTGTGTGCATTGTGTGGCAAATCCTGGCACCTGACAGGCAGCTGACAGTAACTTTCTCCTTGTTTAGCCTGGAGAGTGGAACATCAGTGTGCCTGACTATAGTCACCTATGACTAGAGTGTTGAGTATGTTGTTATGCCTTATGGGCTGTGGTTGAGTGGCACACTGGGTTTGTGGGATATGTCTCATTTGGGTTGCGTTGGGGGGTAGAGTTTGCTTGCATTTCTGCTTTGGAGGTCCCTGATGCTTGGGCAGGTTTTTATTGAGAGCCTCCACGAATGTAGATGTGTGTTTTGTTTGGGGAAAGGAGTAACCCTATAAGCTCTATGGCGCATCCTACAACTGTGTAATACTATATTGTGATATACTAGTTACGTAGGAGTTCTAATCCCAGACATTCTACTGTGACACTGTGTGTGTGTGTGTGTGTGTGTATGTGTGTGTGTGTGTGTGCGTGTGTGTGGGTGTGTGTGGGTGTGTGTGTGTGTGTGTGTGTGTGTGTGTGTGTGTGTGTGTGTGTGTGTGTGTGTGTTTGGTTTTATGTGTTGAGATCAATGCTTTTGAGGCCATTCACAGTCACTACACTTTCCATTGCCCTACTTTGGCAAGCTTGCTAATGCCATTCACCTTGTAATATACCTTTGCAAAAAAGCTAGCCATGTAAGCTCCATGGCATGTGTTATAACTGCATAATGCTATAGTGTGATGTACTACTTAGTTAGGAGTTCTAATTCAAAACATGGCAATTGTGAAACTCTGTGTGCATGTTTGGTTGTGTGTGTAGGGATCAATGCTTTTGAGGTCATTCACTGTCACTACACTTTCCATTGCCCTACTTTGGCAAGCCTGCTGATGTCATTCAACTTAAAATAAACATTTGCAGAAGGGCTAACCCTATAAGCTCTGTGACGTCTGCTATAACTGCATAAAGCTATAGTGTGATGTCCTAGTTAGGTAGGAGTCCTAATTTCAGACATGGAAACTGTGTGTGTTTGTCTGTGTTGGGATCAATGCTTTTAGGAGCATTAACAGTCAATACACTTTCCATTGCCCTACTTTGGAAAGCCTGCTGTAGTCATTCACCTTGAAATACACCATTGAAGAAAGAGTAGCCCTATAAGCTCTGTGGTGCATGCTATAACTGTGTGATGTACTAGTTATGTAGAAGTACTACTCCCAGACATGACAACTGTGAAACTTTGTGCGTGTGTGCGTGTGTGCGTGTGTGCGTGTGTGTGTGTGTGTGTGTGTGTGTGTGTGTGTGTGTGTGTGTGTGTGTGTGTGTTTGTGTGTGTTTGTCTGTGTAGGGATCAATGCTTTTGTGAGCATTCACAGTCAATACACTTTCCATTGCCCAACTTTGGCAAGCCTGCTCATGTCATTAACCTTGAAATACACCTTTGGGGAAAGACTAGCCCTAAAAGGTCTGTGGCACGTGCGATAAATGCAGTACACTATAGTAGCAATACCTAGCTAGATAGGGGTTTGAATCTCAGCACAGTCAAGTGTGTGTGTGTGTGTGTGTGTGTGTGTGTGTGTGTGTGTGTGTGTGTGTGTGTGTGTGTGTGTGTGTGTGTGCCATCAGTATCCAGTGTGAAGGTAGGTGCAATTGTGTAATAACAGGACTCATTGCAGGGTGGGTTTTGCAAATTTCTTATATTGGGGACCTGTTATACGTCACAATGTCCACCTTACAAGGACAACAGATTTCAAACAGCAGCGAGGCTTGTGTAGACAATCCATACCCCTACATGTGACATTATGGACTGGGTAACAATATAGGCAACCCTTGTATTATCCAGTGAACACTCTCCACCCATGTCTCATACACAAACACACAATCTGTCCACAGAACATGCCCCAAACACCCTAGGTGCACTTTCACATGTCACAGAACATGCATGTGGGACATGTGCACATCCCAGACACAGTCCATTGTATGGAATATAGAACACATACATGGCAAGCTTTGCACAGCACTGGCCCCCACAATAGTAACCCATATGAGTGGATGGTGAATACAGTACCCACCAGTGTGGGCCAATCCAGAGACTACACCCCTGAGCAACACTGATGACCATTGTCATGTTGCCTGATGCCAAGGTATACACTTTGCCTAGCCTTGTACAGCCTTCTGGCAAAGTCAACCACTACACACCTGTGAAGCAATGAACCCATGCATGTCAGAACTGGCAAATCTGTGTCCGTGTATGTGTGCGGAGATTAATGATTTTGAAGCCATTCACACTCACTACACCTCCCATTTCCCTACTGAAGCATGCCTTCTGATGTTAGTCACCTTGAAAAACCCTTTGCCCATATAGCATCCTAATAACCTCTGTGGTGCATGTGAGACCTGCGTAATACTGTAGTGTAGCAAACTAGTTAGGAATTCTAATCCTGAACATGCCAACTGTGATAATGTGTGTGAGTTCCTGAGGGAGTGTGGTTGTGTCTTCCTTGACACCTGCTTTTGTGGACAGACACATGTACTACACTTACCTTACCTCTCCTTTATCACTGTTGCTGATGTCACTCACCTTCAAAGATACATTTGGACAGTTCTCCAACATGTAAGCTCTGTAGCACATGCAATAACTGCATAAAAATGTAATAGCAATACATAGTCAGGCAGGAGATTGAAACCCCGTACTGGTAAGTGTGTGACACAATTATGCTTAGCTCTTACTTTCCTACCCCATTATTTGTCTCTGTCTGTCTATCTCACTCCCTTTCTGTTGGATATGGAAAAGTACACCTGCTTTGCTTAGGCAGCAGCTTGTGTTTTATAAGTGATGCTCATGATCAGCAGATGGCCTGTGCAAGAATTGAAGTCCCCCACTAGCTGATTGCATGTGGCACAGCTATGGTAGCATTCCCATAGCCAATTGCATGAAAACACTCCTATAACTAGGAACATCATGTGGGTGTTGGCACTTTTAATTCACTGTGAGCAGGACTTTGATGTCAGTGTTTGGCAAACAGCATCGCAGAGGGTAGTAGAATATACCTCTTACAACATACACTGTGGAGACAGGCCAGCAAATAGGAGGGGGATGTTCCAGACATGAGGACGGAATGTAAGTCTTGCTCTTCTACATTTGAAGTAATGTTGGTTTAACAGGGTTTGTGTGGATATGGCTGGTCTACATGATTTAATACCTGTCATGACAGTGTTATGTGGTTGAAGAAACTCTCACCTGTAGGGCTATTTGCAGACTGGCCAGTGTTTGGAGTCATACATGTGTTGTGTTACTCACAGATGTCCTATCTTTAGAAATACAGTATCATACTCTGAAGATTGCAGTCAGTACATGGTGACATCCATGTAAGTTACTGACTTCATATTCCTCAGAAGACATGTATCACAACACACCCTGTTACACCAGTAAATGTATGAGTTTATCACAGCAACATGTCAATATTGACCCTGTGTTTGTGCCTCCAGCCACAACTCTGTCAACCTTTGTACATATGTCATGCAGTAAGAGGTGCATTTGTTCAGTACACCATTATTTACGGACATCATACCTGATAACAAGCCAGTGAGATATCAGACTGCTAGACATGTTATGTATAGTAGGGCTTATATTTGAGGACAAAACCTGGACATTCTGTTGTAGTGTGTACAGTAGTGAGGTCTGTGTAATTATGGTGATTGTCAACAGAGTGTGTATTATGAATATGTACCTTGGCTTGTGTACAGACTGTGGTAGATGTCATTGTTCTTGATCCTGTTGTATCGGATGTTGCATGCTGCTCCAGTGTATGGTATCCTATCAGCGTACATGTTTGTAGGGCCAAACCCCCACATGTCCCATACCACAGTCAGGCATTGGACTACACTGTGTATTGGCTCAGTATATGTAGGGTTATTGTGTGAGTGGCACATATGAGGATGGTTTTGATCACACAGTCCTTATACTGTAATACTAAGCATGCTTACCATATGTGACTGTGGCTGTGTTCAGATTGATTGTGGGTATGTGCTTTCACACAGGTGTCTGTTACTCCATGCTGTTACATGCCTGTAGTGCCTGCTTTATTTGCAGGTACATGTGTATTCCCCCATAAGAAATGTAGGCCAGTGTTGTGGCAGTCTGTCTGTAATTTGCACAGTGCTTTGTGACATTCCTAGCAGCTCAATGTACTTACCCAATGTGATGTTATGTCCAGATATTTGTCAGATGTACTGCTGCCCGGCCACCATAACTGTTGTGTATTTCTGACAGAGTAGTGGGATGCTGTACAGATGTATGTCACTAACTAATGGGCAGTATGTGGGCTTGTGACCTCTACTCCTCCAGTTATTATGTGTCAGGACAGACAGGAGTGTGTGAATGCATAAACTGTGCGAGCATATCTATTCCCATAATTACATGATATCCCCATTTACATGTCTGTAAACAACCACTTTGTCAGCCTTGGGCCACATGTCTTGCACTAAGGGGTTCTGTGTATACCTCTGGACTGACCAGAGTGTGTCGGACTGTCCACATTTATTGGTCATATCTCTGCTGTATTCCATAAACCATTACTGTGATATCTGTGGTACTGCACTATGAAAATCTTATAATGTCTGCGAGCAACTGATGGAGTACATGTCAATATCAGATGTGACTTCCCACATACAACATTTCTGTTAAGACAACCCCTGTTACAGTAGCAACAGTCTACATTTATACCTGAAATACTTACATGACATCCCCTTGCACTAAGAGGTTGTGACTATTGGTGCTGAGGTATGACTCCACTACATGTTCTGGACATATATTAAACATATATGTATATAAATGTATATATATATATATATATATATATACATATATATATATATATATATATATATATATATATATATATATACACATATATATATATATATATATATAGATAGATGTACACATATACATATATACATACATGTCCCAACAAACCAAAGGCAGCGGAGGTTGTCTACATCTCTTTTTGGCCAACACTGCTTTTGCTTGGGGTTTGGAGTTGTCTATATATACATACATATATGGATATATATATATATACATATATATATATATATATATATATATATATATATATATATATATATATATATATATATATATATATATATATATACATACATATGCACATACATACATATGCACACACACATATATATATATCTTTACATATAGATAGCTACATATATAGACATAATATATATATATATATATATATATATATATATATATGTGTAAATGTATATATGTATGTATAAATATATATATATATATATATATATATATATATATATATATATATATATATATATATATATATATATATATATATATATATATATATATAAAATGCAATATGTATATATATACATATATATGAATATATATGTGTATGTACATGTACACATATATCTACATATGTATATATATATATATATATATATATATATATATATATATATATATATATATATATATATATATATATATCCATATCCTTGTTATGTGTAAACATGACTTTTGTATATACCTTCCCAGATGTATCACACTGTATTTATCTGTTATGTCTATATTTAGATATAACAACATACGTGATTCAACAGAAATATCACTAACAAGTACTACACAATTGTAGAAGTCATAGCAGTTGTTCAATACTATTCAGTATGTGCACTGGCAGATATATTTGAAAAAAACAACTGTCTTGACAGCTGTGATGGCTTAGTGGTTAACTGTTGTGACTAAGGTATACAGAGTCCTGGGTCCAAGACCTGCAGGGGTTGTTTATTTTGTTGCTGGGCAGAACAACGGCTGTTGGATACAGAGTGGTTAAGGCAGCTTTAAGCAGGTTTGCGTTGGTTTACTCAACAGTAAACACTGCTAACATATGGTTAAACATACAGGCGCTTACACCACCTAGGCTTCGCTTACCAATGCGCAAGTGTGCTTAACTTTTATATTGCCGCAATGCTGAAACCTGTTAAACATGGCTCAGTCCTGGTAACCAGTGCTCACATTCTGGTCTGATAAAATAGCAGGGTAATGACATCTTTAATAACTGTACTTAATTCCATGTACATAACATGTGTCTATGTGCTGTCATTACAGTAGCAGGGGGTGTGAGTCTACTGTCTGGGACACCTGAGTATATATGGCTTGTACGACAGTCTTTTCATTTGAATGCATTACATACATGGGTAGTGTCTCATGGTATATTCAGTCACACTGGCACGTAGTGTATCTTTACATTGCTACTGTTGACAGTGCCTTCCCAAGTAAGAGTAGATTTCAGATTGTAGTACTGGAACCAAACACTCCTGCATGCAGAGATGGACTCTGAGTCCTTACTGTCATGTTCTTGGTGTGTGAGCTGTGTCTCATTAAATATTTCCTACTGGATATTGATCTGACATGTGGATATTAACTGTAGACTACTGTGTGTATAGGACATGTCATTGAGGGCTGCTGTCATGTAGGAATGGCATACATATCGGTGTCAGACATCTAGCTGTCAACACATTCATCCTAATGTATAGCCAGTTGTCTAGCTGATGTCTGTCTGTCATCTGTACAGATGTGCAGATTTCAGGAATCCATCTTGACTGCTTACAGGCAATCTATTCTTGACTGACACTGATATGTCTGCCCAGCTGTGTTATGAATGCCACAGCTAGGAATCCACACCCTGTATGCACCATATGCCATGGATACCTCAACTACACTACCACAGTCAACAGAACATGCTTGGGTACAGGTCTCCAAGACAGACACTGACCATGTTATGTAATACATGTTTGTATACATGTCAACTGGAGCACCTCACTGGTCCTCTGCAAGAGGCAACCAGATGATTGGATGTTGCATGTAACTCTCACCCTGAGGATCACACCTGTGGTATCTGTTGATAGATGGCCTGCTGGCAGATAGCAGGTGGCATGATACCAATGTACACACATCCCCTACACTTCCCATCTCTCCATGGACAATAGCCTGGTACAAACCTATGAACACCCGCACTGATGGACCCCAGTACTGACAAATGTGTGCGTGTGCATTGCAGAGAATAACAGTGTCTGTGTGTTTGTAGACCTGTAGTTAATAATACCCTGAGGCCCTTCACACCCACCGCATCCCCCCATTGCCATAGTTAGATGTGGCTGATGCTGTACCAGACATTTCATGTACCTTGTTGCACTCTTCTCCCTAAGGGCTACCTGCGGCTTGCAGTACCAGCACAACACTGTTGTACAAATGTGTTGAGAGGCATGGGATATCCTCTGAGTTCTGGCAAGTGTGTGTATGTGTGCGTGTATGTATATGTGTATATTTGTTAGGATACAGCATACTGAGACCACATTCTCCTAATATAATGCTCCTTTCCACACAGTATTATGGATAGTGATGTTGCTGACTGTAGGAGAGCCATAACAATGCATCACCCTACTATCCCTGTCAAGGGGTTGTATTGCATTCCTGGTCAATGTGTGATGGTGGGTATGTCAGTGTGTTATCATGGGTTTCAATGTGTATAATATCCACTGTGGGGTGTGGGTGCTTGGCATACAGTCTTTACACCATGGTACCACCGGTACATGTTCCATGTTCCACTGTATGGGGACTACTGTCACCATCAACCATACTGGTAACTGATAACACTATTCAGCCCAGTTATGGATGTGCTGTGTGCAACTTATCTGTAACAGAATGGACACACTGACAAGGTAGTTAGCACTAATAAGCCGTGTCTCTCAGAAATGTGTATGACTGTTATGTGTTTGTCAATGTGTATATGACAGTATGTCACACTATGTATTGTCCATAAACAACCAGTACATCCCCCATTACCATACTGTACAGGCCTGGGAATGTTCTTCACTTAACATGTAACCTGGAACACACCTCATCCTAAAAGCTGTGTAGTGTGTGAAATTAAGGCCACACACATCAGTAACACTACATACCTAGGTAGGGGTGCTAGTCCCAGTGTTGTCAAGTAAGAGTGTGCGTGCATGTGAAGAAATCTACTTCCGTTTGCAGAATATACATGTCCCAGGAGGTCATCTGTCTGAGAACTACCTGGCAAATGCTAACATTTCACAGGTATCATCCTATGAAAATACATTCCATCACAAATAGTGGTAGATGTGTAATTGCCCTCTTCCGCACTGTATAGGTGTACAGCAATACTGGGGTTGATATATATAGCTGGGTGTGGCTTTTGTGGACACAGCCACCATCATTGCAGATACTGTTGAGTGTATCCCCCCACTTAGCTGGCCATAATACTGTAGAGTTCATGTTAACAGGTTAAGTAGTTGTCTATCACACTATCTGCAGTTCTACAGCACCTCTCACCCTCCAAAGGGTAGGGCTGTCCCACCCACATCAGCACTCCTATGTATACCGAGTTGAGGATTGCACTACATTGGGGAAGGGGACATATACCCTGCCAGCACCATCGTCAATGACATTAAACTAGCAGACTGCTTATTTTCCAATGTGTTGTTGTGCCTATTCTGTCTTGGTGGAATTACATTATGCTAAAATGGGTTCCTTGCACAGGTACATACATCCATGTATACAGTATTCTCTGTGTAATGCATCAACACCAAGGCCTCTGTGTGTGTTATACACAAACATGTGATGTATATGACCCAGTACACTTACCATCTTCCACTGTAAAAAGGCTGCTGACATCAGCCAGCATGCACTCTCCTGTATACACTACCCCCAGACCTGTCGACCATGTGGCACATACAGTAGCTGTTATACAGACATGTGACATGTTTTCACCTGTACCCAGGGTATGGCAGAGCCAAGGGGTCACCACAGTGCCATACCCCTTGCAGGATACAACAGCAGACCATCATCCTGCTGACACATGGATACCTACAACACAAACCAAATACATTATGGAGACCACAATCACTCAGTGTTAATAACAGCTATAATGCATGAAGGCTGGAAAACTACACTTCCTGACATGTAAGCATTAAACTTTACTGCTGACAACATGCTACCAGCATTACATTGGTACACTGTAGTACAATTACCCTGTGCATCAGAACTATATTAGCCTATCCCTGCATTGATGTTATGGATGACAGGGATGTGGCACAGGTATCATCATCATATGCACAGGGAGTGTTGTTAGCTTGCCAGAGACCTAGGCTGAGCCATACTTTTGACACCATGTATGTGAGTGAGGGGTTTAATTATTAATTGGGCTGTTGTGATGTGGTGTGTGTAGGTATGGGGTTACCCTAGCTGTGTTGATATTGTGTGTGTGTATGCATGCACACAGTTCTACCATGTGGCTGCCCTACACAGGGGTTTGTTGGACAGCTACAGACCATGCCTGCAAGGTGTGAAGTTCAATGTCTCTGGCCATGGACATGAGAACAGTGCCTGCCAGGGGTTCCACGGGTACCACCAGGTACAAGCCATGATATGGTACTCTCCCCTGATGATGACATATGTCCACTGGATGTGGGCCCCTCTTGGAAATGGCCAGGGCCATGTGCATGTGGCCTGCTGTGGTGTGGTGTGGACAGCACCCTCCTGCAGTGCTGGGGCTGGTACTTCCACTACTAGAGTGGCTCTGTGTTCTGGCACGTCCACTTTGACCTCCAGCTGTTGGTGTTGCTGGCCTATGTCCACGTGGCCGTCTCACCACTCCCATGATATGCTTAAGCACAGACATTCCACAGTCGAGGATTCCTACCATCTCACCCAACCGTCTATCCATGACCTCTGAAAAATAACAGACTGCACCTGCAAGATCATGGATGTTGTCAGTAACAGCTGAATGAGTAGCCCTCTCCAGCCCCAGAGCTTGTCTGGTGTACCATTCCATAATTACCTGCACCTCCATGATGGCCTGAAACATGTGTCTGGTGGCACCAGATGTGGCACTTCTGGCAGCGGCATGATGACCAGCAGCCCTCCAACGAGCACCCCTGTACATCTGCCTATGTGGTAGCCCACCGGATGTCTGGATATGACTGCTGTGTCCAGACTCACGTGCCATAGATACCACACTATCCTGTCCCATGCTACCAACCACCAACTGTCCCTCAGCTATGGCCACTGGTGATGGGGTATGTACAGGCAATGTGACTGTGTGCTGGGATGGGGTGGATAACAGTGGGATGTCAAACAATGGCGCAGCTTCAGCCCCTGACAACCCCGCCTGTGCCTCAACACACCTATCATCATTTTCAGTGTCTGTATGGACACCAACATCAGATTGCCTGCAGGAGGAACCCTGACCCACCTCGCCACCTGTGAGGGGAAAACAAGAAATGCACTTTAAGACCTGTACGTCATTGCATAACAGTACACACATACACACACACACACACACACACACACACACACACACACACACACACACACACACACACACACACACACACGCACTGACATTCCACCATACACCTTACATGTCCCTGAGTTTACAGAATGTCCCTAGTTTTTTCCTCTTATTTTCACCATCCTGCATCAGTCTTGAATAATTACAGTCAATAATATCAATCTTTAATGTATCATTCTTCTAATTGCTCAGAAAATTGATCACAAAACATGACCTGTTACTCCATTAACTCTTTAACTTGATTGGAGTCATTTTTTCAAAGACTCCCTGATGTCATCAAGTGCTCACCCTGGTTTTGTCCAGACATCTTGAGCATGGCCCCCATATATTATGGGCTACTACAGTCAGTCAATAATGTCCCTCACTGGAGTTTCATACTTAACTATTGTTCAGTAGATGCAAGATCTGTTACTCTATTAACTTTTTATGTGGACTACAGTAATATTTGGAAACACTCTTTGGTGTTGTCTAGTAATTTCCCAATGCATCTTTAGAGCTGCATATGTTGGTATTATTTCACCTTTCTGCTAATTGCAATTAAAAACGTATTCCTGGTGTCTTGTTTTCCCTCCCAATGTATCTTTCATGCTGCAGACATTATTATACTATCAGCTGTCCTGTGATTGCATTTCAGAAAAGTATTCCTGATGTCTAATGTGTCTGTCCATGTCCATCTATTGCATGATTTCTAAGGGAAGTCGAGAGGTATGAAGAACCGCACACTCACACCTGTGCATACATGGACACATATACAAACACACACACGCATACACACATATATTATACATACATTAACCCCCCTACACTCCACCAGATAGCACTTACAGACAAATTCAGCCCCCCCCCCCCACACACACACACACACACACGCTTACAGGTAAGGTTGCACAATGATATTACACACAGACCTCTCATTACCCATCTGTCAACATGCATGACATATGGCACTCAACAGCATGCAGTGCAGCTATAGTCAATCCCTGTTACCAACATTATACATCTCTGTGATGCATGGGTTGAGTTAGTAGGTGATGCCCCTTCCCCTGGAACACACTGCACCCATATACACAGTATTGCTGTGCACCTGTTCAGCACCCTGGCATGTACTGTGCACCATACCTCACAGGTGTACGCACCATTGCTGAATGTGTATATGTGTGTCAGTTATGTTTGTTCTGCTGCTCCCAGCCCCTATGTGTTTGTCCGACACATACCTGAGATGATATGTGGACAGATGTCATTTGTAAATGCCTGATGTCTGATTTACAGATCTCATCATCAGCGGTGCATGTATGGCCAATAAAATAGAATTACATTTTCAACCTTTAAACATTACCATGGCTATGGGGAGTGTACACACCCTTATTAATATGGCACCCTCTTCCCTGATATGCCTTGGGCCACATTACTGCATATGTTAACATTTCATGAACCTAATATGTGACATATGACCTGTGCAATCAAATGCAGTATCAAACAAATGTGTTAGTTGTGCAGATGCTGTTTGAGATGAATACAATTTGTGGGTGCATATGTGTGCACACCCTTATCATGATGGTTTGTTGCATCAATTGTTATGTATATTACAGCAGTCACTATTCCTGGAAGGGGTATACTAGCATGGGCCATCTGCATTTGCCAGTATTTGGTTACTCTGCCCTACAAATGTCCCCCAACTCTGCATGATTGCAAGGTCAACTCATGTGCACAGCCCTTGGAGGTCACACAGTGCTGTCACTGTTGCTGTGGAGTCAGGGTTATGTCTGCCACAATTCATGACCTTGACTTTGTGCAGATACAGCAATTCTTAGTGAACACTGGATCTCTGCTTCAGTGCACTGTTTGTGTTTCAGGATGACACCCCCTCCCCATCCTCAGCCTTTTTGCAGATGCTTGACAACTATGGACTACACATGTGTCATTCTGCAGTGTCCCAAACTCTGAACACCATGTGTACTGGTCTAGTCCCTGCTAATGAATGGCAAACATACAGGTGTACACTGGACCCAGCAAGGTACAGATGGGGATGACGGGCCTGAGATGGGGTGAGGTGTTGGTTGTGCAGCACATGTATCTTAATTGATACTATCTGTAGGTTTCCAACTTGGTCTTGGTACACCAGTACACATTGCAGCACATGCCTATGGGGGACGTTTGATGTTATGCATATGCTACCTGTAGAGAGCCCTGGCTGATGTTCCCTGTGGAATAACTGTCCCATCTGATTACCCTAACCCATTGGCCACACTTATGCAGAGTCCAGGTGATTGCCAACACAGGTACTGCACAGCCAGTACTTGCTAGACATTGCTGCAACTCCCTTAGTGTTGCGGCATGTTACTAGACAGCCTGCATGACCAGTTTGCAACATGTGTTGTCAGTTGTGATTTTTCTACATTAATACAGTCCCATACATCCTCGCCACATACATGACTGTCTGCACTGGTTGCCATTGTATATGCAGTGGTGAGGTAAGGGTACATGTCCAACTCCTGCGTGCTACCTGTTGGGTATGGGATCCATTCCATTGCTTGTAAGATGTGTGCAAGCCACAGCTGTCCTTGTTGCAGGTAAGTAGGCACATTTGATGGCCAAACATCTTGGACAGCAGACCATTTCTTGGTGTGACATTGAGGACCTGTACTTGCTGGAAGGTCCATCCACATGAAGAGTGCATGCTGTCAGTACCTCAAAAGCTGCTTCCATAATATGTTATCTGGAGTGTATGCACAAATATGCTTCCAGTGTTTGTGAAAGTATGTATTCCTCATATTTTCTGTCCTAACATAGGATTCCATATAACACATTCATTGCTCATATTAGGACCCCATTGCAGGTTGTAAGGGTTGTGGAATGCAATATTCTGATATGCCATAGTGTAG